>NW_010228711.1:0-37680 GCF_000690775.1 Eurypyga helias
TAAGGTCCCTTCCCACCCAAACGATGCTATGATTCCATGTGAAAAAAATGGGAATGGGTAAATTTTCAGAAAATAATTTTCATTATTCTGAAAATAGAGGCCTGAGTACAGTAGTTTCTAAATAAGCTAAACCTGAGTAAAGGCGATGTCCTTTAGATAACATCCATGCCGATTCCCTCGCTATTTATTTTAAATCATCATGATCCAACAAGGCTGATTTGTACTTCACTGGGGTTAAACAACAGTAGTAGCAAACTGATAAAGCTTAAGAGTAAAGTAGCTTATTAGCACTGGCAGCTTAGCCAGCAAACATCATAAAAAGGATTTAAATCAGACATGGAATCCCCGCCCCATGCTTTTTAGCTGGTAACAGCAGAAGATACAGGATGACAATGAATCCATGGCATCAGTCAGGGACTGCTGAAGGTGAGGAGAAGCAATAGTACAGACGTGGCATACGACAGATACTGAGCGTGTCATCCCCACCACCTGCCTAACGTGGGCTCTCTTAAACACACCTAGCTGGGCATCAACTTGAAAAGCTGAACATAGACCCCCCTCCAGCTCTCGTGATGGAGTTTACTAAATACCTGAGGCCTCAACTACTGCCACACTCCCCCCTACGCTGCGTAAAGAAGGGCGCAGAGTACGTAACAGCACGCTCACAAGAACTCTCTCCAGGGAAAGCGGGACGCCTGACAGACCTGTATTTTGTCCCTCAGCCACACCGCCAAGGAAAACCCCGCATCCTCGAGGACGAGCATTGCTTCTTGGCATGGATCAGACAGGGAGGACGTGAGCACGGCTTCAGAAGAGCTTTTCCGGGCACAGGGCTGGCTGGCACAATACAAAAAGAGCTTTTCCTTTGTGCCCCAGCAGCTGGAGCGTTAGCAGTACCTTGACTTCTTCTGCTTCATCTGCCCAGAAGACCTGCTGCACTGCTCCAAGGGGCCTCATCCTGCAGCGCTCCGTCGGTAACTCCGCTGTGCCTGAAGGCTCGCACCTCCGGGATCACCTCGAGGCCAAGGGGGCATTACACCGTTATTACAATGCGTTAGTAACACGCTGCTTTGGCATCCTGAGCAGAGACATGTCAGGTGTTCAGAACAGCAGCACCTGAGAAACACTCAGCAGTTTGGGGGTTGGTTTTTCTGAGTGTGAAAAACACCGAGTTACAACGTAAGTGGTTACCAAATAAACTAAATACGGTGTGAGGAGTTCAGTGTTTGAGTCGGTACAGGAAAAACAGCGGAGAGAGGTGGAGAGCAGCTGCATTTCAAAGGAAAATTCTGAGCTGGCCACCGGCACCCTGAGCTCAAGCTTGGTTATCTGCAGCAACAACCGCAAGAGGAAGGGCAAAGCCCTTGTCGCATGTGAAAAGGTACCGCATGTTTGATTGAATCAGACTACATACAGGGTGCCAGAAGCGGATTTGCATGGAAGCAGCTTTTTAAAAGAAAGCAAAAAGCCTGTTTGGGAATTTAAGTCAGTTTAAGACCAAGGTCTGGCCTTTGGATGGCAACAGCAGGTTGCAGGCCGACTGCCGCAGCACCCTACCGAAGCTCTTAGGCGCTGTTAGGAGGGATGCGGCGTACGCTCAGACTGGAAACATCCAAGCGCCCTAGCACAAAAGTTCAAATTCCAACAGGGCTGACTCAGTCCTTCCGTCTCCCAAAGTACATAAATCTAATTCCACGCAGTTTTACTGGGAAAGGAATTCTCAAAAGCAGGGGTCCTCCTCCCTGCTGTGCCGAAGCAGAGGGTTCCCTCTCCCATGATGTTTTCCCTTGTTTCCTGCTATTCTTCAGTAGGGAACCGACCGGCAGGCTGGACGCCAGGCCCAGCCTTGTTGATATTAAACACGCTGCTCTGAGAGCCTGATCTCCAGTTACAGTCAGCACAGTGCAGGTCCACACACTGGTTACGTAAAAACCCCAAACTACATCTTAAGACACTTCACCTGAAATGTTTTAGAAGAGTGGCATCGAATCCAAAATTAAAGCTACTGTTTGTTTGCTTACAAATAATTCATTAGGTATCTGGCATGCTATCAATCTTCGGGACATACCAACTTTATTCAGAGTTGTTTGGCTGATGTCCACAATGCATTTGCTTTAACTCTTTACTGTAGCCGTCCTACCTTCCGTAGGTGTGGGGAAAGCCAATCATCTTAACATCGGTAAAAGCAAGGCAGCATCACAAAAAAACACCTAGCTCGGCAAAATATGCTTATTTTACATGATTTCACTAATTTTCTCCAATGTTTAATTCTTAATTATTATGGTCACATTGAGAAAAATTGAGTGTGTTTGGCAACTATCAGCTCACGTTGAGCAGATGCCGTTCTCCCTAACTTCACCAGGGCTCTTCCTACAGGACTCCTTTCCAGAGCTTTTGTCTCCAGCAAGGAAGGAAGTCCATGGATCAAGAGGGACAATCACTTCAGAACCAGCTAACAGGAGTAAAGAAAAGAAGCATTCCAGCCTGCAAAGAGAAAAAAAAAAGTGCGTATCTGGTGCAAGATAAACAGGTGAAGCATTTCTTAGAGAACATTTGTTTGAGATTTTAGCTTGTGATGATAAAGGAATGAGTCATCATCCATCACAATGAACGAACTCTAAAGTTAGGTCATTTGATGTGGTAACCTAAAACCACATTCAGTTTTAGATTCTTTTCTAAAGGTACATCAAAGAGGAGGAACTTCCAATAGTTCTCATCAAACACCACAGCTTTACACAGGCACTCAGTACCTAGGGCTCTTGGACAGCCTCTCGCAGTACTTCGGGAGAAGTTTATGAAATACCTCAGCAAAAAGGAAAAAGACAACCCTGTAACTGGGGAAATACGTACATGGGGCAACATAACTTCCCTGACACCAGCCAGCAGGCCACAGCACAAATGGGCAACAAAGGGGCTTTTAAAGCGCTATAATCACACCACTTCCATAGCTGCCTGTCATTAAAGCACCTGCAGTTCTTATATTTGCATTAAGACACCTGCAGCACTCTAACACAATCCTATTTTTTATTAACTTTAATGGTGTATAAGTACCAAAATTACCAAACCAGTTCAGGCTGACTAGTGGTCCCTTTATACTACTATTCAGGTTTCAAAGCTAAAATGCTTCAGAGGAAGGTCCAAGAACTTCCATGGGAAACGTCTGCTTCCAGTATGAATATACATATACATATATATATACACAAATATATATACACGCACACACACAATCTGCCTGTTTTGCAGATTAACATTTTCCCGCACCCTATGAGAGCACAGTGGGCACCATGCCCCTTCCACATCTTTCAGACAGTAAACCCCATCATTCGAGGAGGAATCCAGGGCAGAAAAGTACCTTCCAACAGAAAGAGTTACCCACAACTTCCCTGTGAACATTATGGTTGTATCTTGCTGTTTCTAGAAAGTGAGCAGGTCCTCTGACTCTGCAAATGGGGTCAGAGGTATGACAGTAGAGGTGACTGAGATTACAACTCCAATAGCTTTGAGTAAAATATAATGAAGCATGGCAATGGTAATTTTTGCAAATCTAGCCGACGTTATATATCCCGTGCAGTTTACAAACATCTCGGCATGCCAAGTCTCAGAAGGTTTAAAAGCAAGTATCTTCCTAAATTCCAATTACTCAGAAGTTGAAGATGAACCTTCCCCCTCCCCCAGCTTTTCAAGTTTCCTTGATCTCTGAAAAAGATGACAAAGATGCATAGACACATTAATATTATATCCTATGACCTCAGCAGTCTGATTTTTCAAGTGGCTGCAGGGAATAATGTGCAGAAAGATGGCAGGACAGCATTCCAAGAGCTGTTCTGGTCACTCACCGAATCAGCGTCCCCCAGGAAAAAGGAGTTACTAAAGGATCTTTCCATTAAAGCAGCGCTTCAGGAACGTACTCCCTACATTCTAACAGTGAGAAGGACAACAAGAAAAACATTTCCAGGTAGGATTTATTTTGGGACGCTTCTTCACTGGTCACGTTTTGCGATCCATACTCAGAAGGAGGAACCTGAGGCTTGTGTGAACAAGATGTAACCTAAAGGGACAGCATTCCGGGAGAACACAGCGCATGCTGACGGATAAAAGCAACCCTTCCAAGCTAGAGGCATTTTAAGGGTTAATAGGAGTGGGATGCAGTTACCATTTCCTATCAGGCTGACAGTTTCGACATTGGGGATCAAAACCTTGGAATGAGTTTAACTAGTGCTGTGCCTCTCCTCCCTGAATTTGGGAAATAAATGCACTGAGGTGGTACAATCACTTGTATGCTCAAAAAAAATACTCATTTTAAAATAATTCCGGCTGTTTCTCATCATACCTTTGGTATCTACCACTTAATCCTGTAGGCGTTTTCAAGTTAAAGGGCTCGAAAGAGGCTGACTGCTTACAAGTTAGATGTTAGGTCTGTCCTGGGTCAGCATTTAAAGAGTTAAGGGTTTTACAGCAACAGCAGCTCAACCCTGCTGCAAAGATAAGCATCTTTTCCAGCCCAGCCGGGATGAATGCAGCCAGGCTTCAGGTCCATTAAGAAAGCTGCTGGAGACCATTCCATGCTGGCTTTTTTCATGACCCTCCTACAAACTTTGCAGTTCATCTCCTACATCTGCTTGCTGTCCCCATGTTCTTAGCTAATTAGACTGAATTTGCTGAATTTTAACAAAAAGCACATTTCTTTTCCTGCTGCTCCTTTCTAGCTACAAAGTCAACGGCGTTCTGTGGAATCTGAAGCTCTTTTCGTAACAAAGCATAATGGTTTACATGAATTTAACAAAAAAACACCACATCACTACACAGCACTTCATTAAAAAGCTGAAAATATGTTCAAGTCTTAAAACAATTCCCTGAGAAACACCCTTCAAACAACGTTAACAGGACTGCAGAAATCTGTTCAGTGGCCTACAAGTCACTTTCCAGGCCCTCCCAAAACCAGAGCGACCATGTGCCTTGTCCAATTTCCTCCCCCCGCCCCCCCGAGTTTTCTTACAGGCTGTACCGACCTATCAGAGAGAAAGCCAGCACACAGGAAAAGCTCATCTGACAGAGGACTTAGTCCTTGGAAACACCTGGTATCCAAGGCAAGACATACAAGAGACAAGATCCAGGATCACAGAATGGTTAGGGTTGGAAGGGACCTTAAAGACCATCTAGTTCCAACCCCCTGCCATGGGCAGGGACACCTTCCACTAGACCAGGTTGCTCAAAGCCTCATCCAGCCTGGCCTTGAACACTTCCAGGGATGGGGCATCCACAGCTTCTCTGGGCAACCTGTTCCAGTGCCTCACCACCCTCTCCATGAAGAACTTCTTCCTGATATCCAATCTAAACCTCCCCACTTTCAGTTTAAACCCATTACCCCTTGTCCTGTCACTACAGGCCCTTGTAAAAAGTCCCCCCCCAGCTTCCCTAACATTTTCTCTACAGGGCAAATGAAGTTCTGGAGATTTCAGATCCTTAAAAGAACTGACAGAGGGCTGATCATTCAACTGAAGAAACCTGCTTGTAGGTAAGCTACCAAAAATAACTCTCGTTTAGGAAGACAACAGAAGCCAAAGGATTGGTTCAAACATACATCCAGCATTACACAGTCAAGAAGCTTTTTGAGAAACCCAGGGGAAAGCACTTTTTCCAAACATCTCGGGCTGGTGGGGCTGGAGAGAAGAACAGAACACCAGGGCAACACTTGCAGGCACACACAGCTGCTTTTCTGAGGGGGCTCCAGCCCTCCTGCTGCGCACTAGAGCACATCCAAGACCTGCTCAGTGTCGCACTGCAGTTTGGGTACACACATCTCATCTGCGATGCTAGTTTTTGTAAAGCAGTTCTCTTGATGTGATCTGCCTTATTATAAGCAAAGTTTAAAAACGATCTCAAAATGAATTTATTTTCTATAAATTCTGTGTCAGAAGCAGGACTTAAGTAATTTGCAGCAAATGACTGTATGGTAACAATCCATCCAAAGAAATCTACCTGTGTAGGGTGAGGGGGAAGGGCACATATAAATGTAGATAGGATGAAGCAGGTATTTTTAAAATTTATTTGCAGTATGGTAGCTTCAAGAGTGGTGCACATAGTTATTAGAAGTCTTGAAACTATGTTTACATACCAATAGTTTAGCAAGACATCACTTAGGCCTGTATTCTCAGGGGGCTGATCCGGATCGAGTCAGGCAAGCGAAGCATCACGTATAGCTTATTTTAAACATTCACTTCAAATCACAGTTAACGTTAAGTACAAAGTACGTGTTAAGCCAATTTTATTTTCCACTCATAGGATCCTTCTGGTGTATTTCAACCTTTTTTTCACATGAAAAAAATGTTTTAAAAACCCATGGTGAATGACATGGGATCTACATCATTCCAAAAGAGTTCAACCCAGCAGTGCCCCCACCCCTGGATTTCAAACCTGTGTTTTCTTTATTAGAAAAGACTTACTTTATTACAGGTTTGCTGAAGGATGCTATTTGAAACCCAACTTCCTTCTTTTTATCCACTGTGCCAGTATTTAACCTTTACCGTACCGTTCAGTGAAAGACAGAAATGTGCTATCAACACGTGTAAAAGGCAAACCTCAGTTCTGAGGAGCAAGTGTTTACCAGATAAAGGATACGAGGTTACATGGTGAAGAAGATGCCAACGGAAGGGTGTACGGTAAAATATCTAGGGAAAACTACTCCGTGGTACTACCTCCGTGGAGCCCAGACGATGTTCTGGAGACGGCAAATAAAGCCAGAACCGGGCTTCTTGCCTAGCTTCTTCACCAGAAGGCTGTCAGCACACGGTGCTGGACAGAAGCACAGTGAGCCGTCCCACGTGTTCAGGTAACAAGCCGTGGACAGGGTAACCACTCGACTCCAAAAGCCTTTACCGTACTTCACATTCAGCATTTCTTTTTTCACTTTCGTCACAACAAGGTTTTTTGGGCTGGCAGTAGTGCCGATTATCTTGCTGCTTGCATTTCTCTTTTTAGTCCCCAAAGCCATTTAAATACAACAAAGTGCAAAGGAAGAGCCAATGAGATACAGTTCTTGCAACGGGAATTCTGCATCTGCATGGAGACGGCAGAAATATTTTCGGATAGGTGAGAGGCTTGTGTTACCGAGCGGGAAGAACAGGAAAAATCGAGCTAAACAAAACTTACAGCAGGCAAACCACAGAGATTGGCCTCATTAAAGGAAATCTTATTAGAAGCCTTACCAATGTAAAGCTAGGCAAAGAAAGCGCCTTCTGCTTACAGCATTACTGCCGTGACCCACAACCAGCAGCCTGCCACCCGCCAGCGTCCCGGCCCCGCACTAACACTTACTCTTTTCAGAAGGCAGAGGAGCCTGCAGCAGTACCCCGAAATTCTGCAGATGCACCGTTATTACATGCATCGCGTGACATAACAGCGTATATATGGGGATATGGGGACCAGTCATCTCAACTCTGACTTCTCAGAGTGCATCACTGCGGTGACAAGGATCATTTCTGGCTTTCAAAGCTGGTTTCACGTCAGAAAGCGATTTGGCTGGGAAGATCTGGTTACGGAGAAAATGTTGTATGGAACGACAAACAAAAACGCCACTTCTCCCGCAAGATGCCCCTGACGTTAGAGTGGAGAACACCCACCGCTGCGCCGGATCAACACCAGCGTGGGACAAAGGCGTCTTACATCGCCTGCCCTCCTCGCACCACACCTACGTCGCCAGGCACTCCCCCTCCACATGAATTTACTTACTGATTTCACTTTGTCCCGCCCCGCACACCGGTTTTCCCTGCCGGAAAGTGCTCTCCGTGTTTATTTCTCCGAAGATGACCGCCACTGCTTGGGGAGGCCTCCAAGCAAACAGATGCCAACAGAAAAGGGAGAATCCCGATGTCAGAAGGAACTCTGCGCATGTCCGTTCTGGTAACACACGCCATTCTTCTCGTACAGCTTCTCTTGTGTGGCATTGCCCCACATAAGCAAAGCTCAGCATTTGAGAAGCTGGTTTTACCAGGAGAAAGAATGAAAGACTGGGTGTCTTTTGATTTGATATGGAGATCAGTTTAAGGGCATTAGTCTTTCTTCTTTTGAAAAAGGAAAAAACCCCACCCAAAACCAGACAAACCCACGTTCACTGCCACATTACTACAGCGTAGCTCCAGCGCTTCTAATGGGGAAGGCAGTTTCTAGCGCAAACAGAAACATCTTCTTACTCTTTACGAAAGAAACTTCAGCTGTCCCTTTTATGGTAGATACAGGAAATTCACTGTTGGTAATTCAGGGCTCCCCAATCAAACTAATAAAATAACTTTTGAATAAACACCTCAAAAAAGCCAGACTGCAGATAGCATCCAAACAAATTCTTCTGGTTCTCCAACACAACAGCAGCAGATCTCCACGTAACACCCTCACGCCGTTCACTGAAGAGCTAGAGTATCACACTTCATCAGTCCTCCCTCTCTCTCCAGTCCCAACAGGGGCACTTACGTCCAACTTCTAAAAGCAAGCAGTTGAGTATTACCAAGGAAACCGTGATTGTCACAACACAACAGAACATTAAGACCAGTGAAAAGTAACCGAGTATTTATAAATAATACTGATTTCTATTAAAGCCTGCTTTTCCAAATATAACCAGAACAAAAGCACAACGATTCTGTAGTGTACCAAGTGTATATTTCAATTTACTGTATGCAGTCTAACAACAAATTTGGTCATAATTTACCAGATATACATAAATGATTTAGAGTAGTAAAAGAAGATTCAGTTCCAAGAGAGTAAGTTCATACCTTGAGGGGAAAAAAAAAACCACAACAAAAAAACAAACCAAAACAAAAAAAAAAAAAAAGGAAAATACATTGGCAATGTAGAGCCAGGTCCAGTTTCTAAGCATTAAGTGAGCAGTATTCTAGTAAAGCAGATTTAGGTGAATTTCATATATATATAGATATTTATATATATAGACAGATCTACCAATTGTAAACTATGGTTTTAAAGGGGATAAATGGGATGGAAAAATCTTTATACTATACTTACATATTCACAAAGCAGAACATTAACGTTTAAAATACTTTTTCATTCATATCATCTTTGCCCAACTAATTTCTACTTTGGACCCCACCAGAATTACACATTACTCATTTCAGTCTAGAACAATGAGAATAAGATGTATTCTTCAGTGTGAAACGTAAAAAAAAAAAAAGGCACCCCACCCTCCCCCAAACAACTAATCATGTCAGGTTTACAACCATGTGGAAACTACCAATGAAACAAGTGGATGATAAAAATCCCAACATTTTAATTCCCATATAAGTGTAGTTCAAAATTATCTCAGCTTCAGTCAACAAAAACAACACGGTCTTAACATGGTGTTACTGTTCTACTGATATAAAGGACGACAGGGAAGCTTGTCTCTTGAAATACATACCAACTTGGATCAGATGGAGCACCGTTAAGATTCTGTCCGTCAAAGCACAGTTCCGTTACCCACACGACTACCATAACTTAGTTACCCGATATAAAACAGGGAAAAAAAAAAGATATACTTGTTTTAAAATTAAACAAAGCTGAAAAATATGGTGACCCTCAATAGGTTTTTATACAGTACTGTCACACTGGCCTAGCTACCTGTCATGATAAATGCTCTGCATGTTTACTCGTTGTGACATAATAGTATGTCAGATTTATTGTCCCAGTGATTGCCTGAATTCATTGGCCTTCGGCTAGAGAACACAGAGGAGTTTAAGATAACGGTGTAATGCCCTCCCCTCCCTAGGAAAGAGGCCTGAAATCATTGGTACGATATTACAAGCTTAGGAAAAAAACCCCCACATGGCTACAAAAATTCAAGTTTCAATGCCTCCTAGAAAATCTGATATAAAGAGTGTAGGGAGCATATCATCCTGAAAAAATAGACAACTCAAAGAGCATTATTTTGCTTTGGACTTTGTTTTTCTAAAGAAAAAAAAAAACCCAAAACCAAAAAAAACCAACCACCAACAAAACAAAACCACCCAACCCCAAAAAACAACCCCAAGAAAAACTTCCAGCAAATTAAAGTCAACAAGTTAAATGTAGTTGGTTTATATTAAACACTAGCAACAACGCGTTAAGTACAAAAGAATAAAAAATAGTTTGTGTTCATTTTAATGACGAACGATGGGCACAATAGCCTAGTGTCCAATTCACATCACAAACTAGCCAAAAACCGGACAAGTAAGAAATTATCAACCAAAGAAGTTGTTTAATATGACACTTTCTCCATTCCTTGTATTTTCATTCTGTGGGACTGAGGTATACACCAAGGAAGTCCAAAAGTTTGAGAGGAGGGGGGAAGCATTATTACATCAGATACCTTTTAGAATGACTATCTCTTTTGCCTAAGCAGCAGAAGAATTACCCATGCTCTGATCAGTCCACTTTCATTATTGATCATTTCTTCTGCATGATCATTTTGGAACTGATTAAGCAGTAACAACCTTCATGAAAATCCAAGACCGTGAAGAAACAGTCACTAAATTAATGCCATTAACTTCTCCAGTGCTTATCACCTACTGTACCACGTGCCAGCATAGAGCCACAAGTTTTGAAACCCAATTTCAATACGGTGTTGGCATTATCTGTGATGCAATTTAAATGATTGGCTTTCACCTATCAGGGTATGGGAGAGGTAAGGTTCGTATGGCAAAGACATGCTTGTGGAAACAACAGCCACGAGCCCAAATTAGCTTCACTGGTTCACTGACAAAGGACGAGTAGATTTGGGAAAGCTGTCTTTGTAATTCCATACCAAGTTGCAGTTTTCTTCATTCATGTTAACAGATACATGAATGTGTAACATAAGTACAGTTACTACTATGTCTGAATAGAACCCAAGTAGCTATATCCTATAAATAATAAAAAATACATTTTTCTTTTGATAACTGACTGTAGATGTGAGGACTCTGTATAATTCAACCAAATGGTTGTATGCTGTACAGTCCTGTGCAAATATCATAAAAAAATTAATAATCCTTTTTTTGCTATAAGGCTTTGACCCTACATTTTTCACAGCAACATAACTACCATCCAGCCTGTACCATATTACGCAAGCCTTCAGTCCAGGAATTCCAACAGTCAATCCATATAGTGTCCCAGCTGCGGCAACCCCGAAGCCATATGCTCTGTCAGTCATCTAAAGGCATACAAACTTCCCCGGATTCATCCCATCGAGACTGGTCATTCTGTTCTTCTACATCATCACCAAGCTCCTCATCACCTTCTCCCACTTCATTTTCCTCGTATTCTTCATCCCTAGGGAAATCTGTGTCCTGCACCTGGTCTGCTCCCTCTTGCCCTCCAGGTTGAGATTTATCTGCACAGTCTACACAAACTCCGTAACGGCGTGATCCATGTCTTATTCCAACGCTGGCTGCTAGCATGAAAATCTTCTTACACACCATACATTTATACTTTTTATCCTTTTTATGCACCTAGGGAAGAGAAATATTAAACAGCTGAAAATAGGCGTATCGGACTGCATGTGCAGACAGTACTAGGAAACTATTAGTACTAATAATTACTAATAAAAAGAATGCATCCAAAAGACACCCTGACACTGTTCAGGGAAAGAAGTATTGCTACAGAGCTTTGTGACTGCATGAGCCATTGCCCACAACCAAACTGCCTGCTGGGCAGGCCGCTGGTCCGTGAGCGGGCGAGCGTTCATTTTAGGTTAACCGGCCCCACGGAACATGACCCTGGAGAGGCCACGAGGGCAGTAAAAGCACTTATGTTGCACCAGGATCACACCTCATTTAGAAAGCCGCCTTTACAATTTTACATCCTAGAAACACTAAGAACAAACAGGAGTTATTAAAGTCTGCGTGAATCCCAAAAGCAAGATCCTTCTTGCACAACTACTCCCTCCCAGCGCAACCGAATCTTTCCAGGCCCCTTTGGTGAATTTTTTGTCCTGCAGAGCGAGCTTGTGGGCTAAGTCAGAAGGCTGCTGTTGGCTAACTTGACTAAACATAAATCTTGCTTTCAATTTGGGAGCACGTTACGGGTAACTGAATGCCGCAACCATGTGTAACAGTTATCAGCTTGGAAAAAAAATGAAGTTGAAGACTCCTTTCTTCTCTCTGGTGTCCCCACAACTGATTACCGCTGTGTGCTTACATATCTCGTTTGAGGTCACGCTGAAAAAGTTGCCATTTCAGACAAAATAGAAATTACCACCCAGATGAGGGGAAAAACACCCAAGGTCAAGATAGGAACAGTTACTGCTGTATAATCTGTCCAGCTGATACTATGTGTTTTCCCCTCAGTCTCTAGACTTGTTATGATTGTGTTTCACACCCAGTAGAATGTTCGAGGTGTTTGTTGAAAGACGAGGAGGGGGTGGGGAGAAGGGTGTTTTGGCTCCATCAGGGACAGCACACTTCAGTTAAACTACAGGGCTGGGCTGAACTCTATCACTATTTTCACCCTGTCCGACTTCATCTCCTTTCCTGGAGGGGAAAAATAAAAACTCTTCAGCTACAAGACTGGATCAGGTACTGTAAGGCAGAAACCCACTCTACCCTTCCTGCAGGCCGACTACCGCCCACTGTTGCTATCTTCTCTGGTGAGCTACAAAGGAAGCAGCAGAGTGGTTGCGGGGACACGTTACGTGGTGTCACCACCCGTAAGGCGACAATGACCTAACCTCCTCTGCCCAGCCGTAGAGCTGCCCCTTTCCACCACCACCTCTGTCGCTGCAGCCACCTGCACACACCACAGGACAAAGCAACACCCTCGACACTCCTGTCCTGTCAGGCACCTCAGCCTTCCCCAGGCGATGCGGGAGGAAGAAAGGCGGCAGTAGTACGGTGGAAAGCTGAGTATCTAAGGTGAGAGAAGTCCGGTGGAGCGTAAGGGAGTGGTTCTAAAAGTCATGTAGGAGCTATTAACATAGGCCTTTCCTACCTGTAGAGCAGTTTAAGGAATACTTGATTACTACAGTGGTCTTAAATATCTTCTGGAGTTACATCCTGTTATAATTCAGGGTAATTACTCACCTGTAATAATACTACTGGCTAACACAGGCCATTGCATGATACCATGAGCTGGAAAGCTAGGAGGACTTACACCAAAAGCTATTTTCTACATTAAAAATTTGAAGCTCACAACCACTTTCTACTCACTGAGGAACAAAAAAACCCCAAACCCCTGTGAAGAGGCTATAAAGACTTATGGAACACCTCCATGAGGGAGCAAGGTGCTCCACTGCTTCTCAAAGGACTGAGGAAAGCTACCAAAATGGAGTAGTAAAATACAATTTACCCCATTCCACGTACTAAATTATTTCAAGTATCTGCAAAACATGTTGCAAAATGAGGATTTTTTTTAAGAATCACAGTTTGGAGACACATTATTGTCTTCTCACCACCAATATAGTCTTGTTTTCACTACTCCCCTGAAACACACCTTCTATTTTATACAGTAAATGCTACAGTGAAGTCTTAATTTCCTTACAGACTAGATACAAAGTACCTGCAAAATACAGATAATACTTTCTCCAGATCCTCAGATAAACAGTACTCAAGTCAAATCCTGAGTTATGCAACAGGCACAGGCCAGGGGAAGCTCAGCTGCTGATTATGGTATTGGCGAGTCAGAAGGACGTTTACTTTCTATATCTCAGATATTTTTCATTCTTCCCTAAATCTTAAAGCAGACACTATACTATAGCTTTGTCTAGTTGTGAAATAAGCATTTCAGAGCTACCCCAAAGATATTGAGCAATTGCTCATTAACAGGGTGCCCTCACAGAAAATGGTGATGCAGCATTATAGAATAAGACGTGCTATTCCACTGCAGTAACAACGAGCCAAAATTCCCTTTAATCATCTACAGAATCCTTCCATACACTGCATCTCTTTACCACATCACTTTCAAAATCATCTTCAAATAATCAGAATTCAGCAACGGCCTTAACTGACGACATGGCATCTTCCACAAAAAATACAAGAGGTACAGTTATCAGAGAGATGTTCATCAGTTTTAGATTAAGATAAAACCATTTACATTATGGCAAATCAGAGAACAGCGTTTCTCCCAAGTACCAAAACATGAAAAAACAACAAAACCGTGTACATGCACACACACTTGAGGTTACCTACCAAGGAATGTCTCTTTACATGCTCTCTTCGAGTAAACAGCTTCCCACAGATGTCACAACTGAAAGATCTCACGCCTGTGTGAATGAGCAAGTGTCTCTTTAGTGTTCTTCGGTATTTGGCTACATAATTACAGTGTGGACACTTCAACTTGTTCATGATTAAAGCAGAGGAATCGCCTACAAGAAAATAAGCCATCAGGAGAAAAGATGATGAAACACAATAAACCCCCAAATGGTTTCAGTATGTTCTGCTTGGTGCACAAAAATAAAACAGGTGCCAAAACAATTAAAGCACCCACATGACTTTTCATCGGCTGAATCAGGACAATGCCTGCCTGCAGAAACCACAGGTACTGGTAGGCTCTGCGTGTGTGATCTTTCTAGAAGAACACCTACTTGGAGCCAAGGAATTTTTACTACGAAAAGTGTGGATCAATTCTCTTACATATCCTTGGACCAAGGATAACAGCTTGCTCAAAGGATACGTGCAAAACAGGTTTACTACAGCTGCCTATTACTGTGCAGAACAGAAAAGCACAGGATGCTGTGACAGCTACAAAGGTGGTCACACAGGAATACGAGGATTATTTTCATAATAGGGTACTGACTCCGCTGACCACAGGTGAGAATTTCTGAACACGATCAATACCCCATGAAGTATCCGAAACGCACTGACTAATGCTTCATGCTTACATGCGTAAGAGTTTCTGAAGTCTGTGCTGGCAGGGAAAAAAGCAAAAGTAATTGTGTTATGTGCACTGGCCTGCATCCCTTTATCCAAGATGCTCCCTCCCAGCTTCAAAAATCCATCAGAAGATGGAAGTTAAGTTTTGCTACACCAAGGCAAACTTTTGAATAGTATTGGAGCACCCATGCAAGCTGCATGTCATGTAAAACCTTTTTCTAAACTCAGCCATTAAACTGCAGCGTTATACACCTCAACAGGGGTACGACAGACAGGCAGACACTGGGGCTGCAAGATAAATGGGAATGTAATGGTTTAAGACCAGGAGGCTTCCTAAGACCCCAGTTCTAATCCCTTGCTTGTTAGTGAGTTTCACCTTCTGATGACCCCATTTCTTCCACTGTAAAAACCAAAATATTTAAAGTAAACCATAAACCACATCCCAGTAATAGCTCAGAGTTAGAGAGGAGTTAGGCGTTACTATTACCCAGTCCTTAAGATCCTCTTTTTACCAAAGGCCTTATGTATTTTAAGGATCTAGCAATAATTATTTTAGATGTGGTGGTTGTCTTGGTATGTTTTCAGATAGAAAAATAATTACAGATAATTGCCTGCTTGAACTAAGGCTCATAAGCTGTGAAATAGTAGGTTATATAACACAGGTTTGACTGAAGGGGGCTTTAGATATGGCTGCAATGAATTCAAAACCTTTATTGCAATCAAGTTTTTATTTTCAATAGCGAAAAGTATGCTCTGAGATCTATTTTTAAAACTCTATTCAATGTTGTATCTTCATCATCCAAGTGTTCAATTTCAAAGCCCAATTATCTGTAGTTAGTTTACTAAGGAAGAAAAAAGCTACCAGATATTAAAGACCTCAGAATCTTCATATTCAGAGACAAAACAAGCGCTGATATAAATCATGTTCCGTTTTTACTTTTCCATACATCTGAATTCCTTTTTCTCCCTCCAAGGAAGCATTCCTATTGACATTAGCCAGAAAGGCAAATTATATGGAAGAAGATCACTTAATCTTATAAAATCTCTAAACAAATTAATCAAGCATTACCAGCAGTGACACACAAGATAAAGAACCCTTATGAAAGGCAAAACCCCAACCTCCTCTCCATCAGATATACTTGCCATTTTCCCAAGCTTCTTTTGGCCAAGATTCTGGCAGCAGTCCGTACTTGAAGTCACTCGACGTCCCCGGCAGCAGTCCATACTTGAAGTCACTCGAAGTCCCCGGCAGCAGTCCATACTTGAAGTCACTCGAAGTCCCCGGCAGCAGTCCATACTTGAAGTCACTCGAAGTCCCTATTACAGACACAGTCTTACTTTAGCTTCCAGGGTTCTGATCAGCTATGCTGTTTATAAAGGATATCCATTTTGCTAAACTGTGACAAAAGGTGGTTTCAAACCTTAAAAGAGTAATTATAATCTTGTTTTCCACATAATTTTCAATACCGAAATGAAGAAGTAACTGCATTCCTAATTGCAATTAAATTAGGCCTCTGAACTACTCTCCACAGCACAGTTTCTTCTCTCCACTCTGAAAAAGTTTACAGCCTTTCTCATACTCCAGGAACTTTTATGGTAAGTGTATTTGTTCCCTCACTATCACCCTGACAGGGCTAAAAAAGTTTTCCACTGGGTTCTCTTTACAACAGCTTTGTGCAGTGACTTCATCGGTTCTAACCTCAGACAGTCTAGTTGGTACAGAAGCAAACATTTTCTACTGGAGGTGTGATTTTCTTTATTGCCTTAATACATCTTAGTGGTATACAGCGCTTTAAATACTTTATATAAATAAAGGTATCCTACAGCTATGTTCTAAATCCTTTTTAGAATAATCATCTTCATTAGTCTTTTAAGCTGGTATGTTCCAAGTAATTATGGTCTCTTGAACTGATGTGGTTATAGAGTAGTTGGCGTATTTACATTTGGTCTTTAGTCAAGCTCTTAATGCAGTTTGCGTGGCCTTTGTAGCTTTTTTCACTCTTTAAAAGAGCAAAACCATTCAGAAGCGAGCAGTGCCTTAAGAAGAGAAAGATCCTTGCTTGTTTGATTCTGTACTTTTATATAAGTGAGAATTGCATGAGTGAATACGGAGGCACTGTTACACGGCACAGAGACCTATAAATAGTACACAAGAAAGCTGTACTGCGCATTTGACAAATCATATTCGTGGGGCAAAGACTCTTTTGGCAATAGTGTAAAATCAATCTTCCCCTCAATCCCCAAAACGGGAGTTGGTTGGAAAACATGAACTCATACATCCATTACTTTCCTCACAGGCACACAGTTGTTACATAAACCAACTGCCCTGGAATCTGGCAGATTCCCTTTTATTTGTCTGGATGGTGCTCAGATCCTCACACTGGATTCCCAGTGCCACTGCTGTGGAAAGTCTTGAGAAAGGCTTGATAGCACATGGATACATTTTCCCTTTCAAGCCCCAAACGGTACATTTTAATACTCCTGAGGCTTTTTCCCTTGTCTCTGTATTGCTCATTCCAAGGATTTTTCTGCAAGAGGAAATTCTCAAAACGTAAACTGGAGTTTCACTCAGCTAGCGGCAAGCTGCGTACTGAAGCACTCACAACTTGCAGTTTTAGGGGAAAAGTACAGATTACAAATCCTCACAGCGTTAGACAAACACAGCAGTTCATTTACTGCGCAGGCAGTGTTGGCAGGAGGGGTTTCGCTGCAACGTAAGACCACAGTTTGAAAGGAAATCAGTTAACAAATAGGATGCTTCTAACGTTATCGTATCCATTAGACAATGGTAGATGATAAGCAAAGCTGGATCACAACTGCCACACTAGGTATTCCATCGGCACTTTTAAAAAGTGGAGCCTGAGCGAACAAAGAAAGAGAGATCCCAGTACTTTAGCTCATCCACAGAGCTATTTTGGTATAGAAAGAAGGAATGGGGAAGGCAAGGGAATAAATCTTGCTCTCCTTTAAGAAACTAAGTAGAGAGGAATTTTTTTTTTTTTTTAATTACTGACTCCAATAGCTGTTGTAATGTCCAGAAGAGGCAAGAACTCCTTACACTAATTTGGAGCTACGGACTCCAGCAATGGCATCTCACAGCAGCTCATGGAATAGAACACAGATACCCTACAGACATGCCAACTACACATTCCTTTGAGGTGAGTAGTAAAACTTCCTTCTGGGATACACAAGAAAGGATTAGTGAGGAAGCAGTGCTGTACGGTTCCGGGCAAGAGCAAAGATGACTTGACCTCAAGGCTAAAAGCCTCCAAAATTCAAGCAGGCTTCAGAATCTGGCAGAGAAAAAAAAAAAAAAAAAACCAAAAACAAAACCTAAAACCAACTTCTATAATCTGTTTGAAATACTAGATCTTTTCTTTATAGGTTTTCCCCCCCTCTACTAGAGCTGTCCTGTCTCTAGTTGAGCAGTGGAAGGTCAGTGATCAAAATATTTTAATTACTTTTCCCCCCTTACGAAGGGAGTATCAGTGAGATCACAGAACAAGCCTTTACTGCCCACAGGTGTAACATATGCTGTGCATAGGCAATATTGCATAGCTGCCTTCAAAACAAGCACAGAATGACTGACCGTAAGGAAGGGTTGCACCAAGCTGAGAACGTTTCTACCGCTGTCACTTTGACAACTCGTCTGCATCTAAGAGAACACAAACTGAATTTCATTAGGAACATTTATGCTCACAGCTGGTACTGAAGTTTAAGGGAAGTTAGGAACCCAAATCGCTGCAGTGGTCTAGATCACCACATAAGTCTATCTGGCTCTGTGCCAAGTCTTAAGAGCTGTAATCAAGCATAGATCATAGCTACTAAAATCTTTCTACTTCCAGCTTGAAGAGAAGACCTGCTATAACATGAAAGCACAGCCGTGCAGATACCACAAGAGATAAGAGTTTGCTACAGACACTTTAGGCTCTGCACCATACAGGACTAAGTAGATCATAATTAAACCTAATGCTTATTCTTAGAATAATTCGTTGACCTAGAAAACCCGCTTTCTAGATTAAGCACACATATAATGTGTTCAAACCAACAAAAAAAGGCATTTTTAATGTCTAATGGCTCATCCACACAGGAAAAACATGAACTGCACACACACTGGAAACTGGAAGTACAATACCTAGCCTCTACTAGCCTCCCCAGATGGACAGAGGGCTTGCAGCCAGACAAGCTTCTGACTGCAGCTGAGCCAAGCATAGGGTGTTGCAGACCGCTGTGGCTTGCAACATCTCCCATTCCTCTTCCCACCCCGGCTGCTGACCCCCGAAACCCGCTTGCAAAACTGCAGATTCAGTCATCGCTTCTGTAACCTGTTCCTGTCAACGTGGGCCCAGAGGATTCTGATAGGAGACAAAAAAGCAGCTACCTGTGCAGTTGTACAGGTGAACTGGGGGTAGCGTGCAAAGGAGGAAAACACAGACAGCAGTGACAAAACTTTAAAAAAAAAAAAACAAACCACCAAAAGAGGGTAATTAGAAGCAATACCGTTCTTTATTTCCAGACCAGGTCATCTGACCACAACCTTCCTCTGATCTAAGGGCACCTCTTTACACTTCAGTTGATGCCTAAAAGAGGTGTAAGTTCATAATTCAAGTGTTAATTAGCCTCAACACCTACTCATTCTTCTAACTTGCATAGAAAAGAAACATTACCCCAAGAAAATAAAAATAAAGCAGAAGACAAATAAGCTGATTAATTCTCAGGGCTAAAATTCTCAAGATGTCAATCTGAGAAGAGATAAAGATAGTCCAAATACCATGAAGTGGTTGTGTAGGCTTTTACACAACTAAATCTTTATGGAAGGGTTTTGTGGTTTACTGTGTGTGTTCTCAGGAAAAAAGGATAACCGGAAGTCAGACACACTGATTCTCAGCTTTGAAGGCAAGAGTATCACCAGAAAGAGAACGCATCTGAGCAGAAACACGCTCAGTTTGACAAGTTCTGCTCTTTTTCTGTAAGCAGAAATACACTGATTTATGTGGGAAGAAGGAGACGTTACTGAGCGAGCAGGGGATGATTGAGGAGATTAATGAGAAGATCAACGATAGAAGCCATTGAACAGGTCAGCATAGAAAGGGATACGGACATAGGGTGCACTGAGGGAGAAGAACAGAACTTTGCATTAGATGCTTGTCTATATAAGGCTTAACCTCCGTTTTCCTTCTACATATTACCACTAAAAGAACAGTGCCAGAAGAATAAAGGAATACTCTTATTTTTCCACCAGGTTTTCTGACATTGACTGCTCATTCAGATCAATTAAAAAAGACAGAAAGAAGAGAGGATAAGCGATTAGGCCATAGCTTTCAAGGATTATAGGGAGAGCAGTGGTAATCTACTGATACAATCTGGATTGCTGTTAGAGAGCTGGATTTGTTGCTTATGTTAGGTAACACGAAGGGGGGGGAAAAACACAGCACTGCCACAACTGACACACTGGGAAGGTGGGGAAAGAAAATATAATGCACTCCATTCGTTCCCAGAGTGTTACTCATCTTTAACCTTGCTTCTGAAAAAGAGGTCAAAGCACATTACTTCTCAACTGCCTCTTGCAACAGAAAGTTCAGACAAACTTAAGACATTTTGCCAATGCCACCTTACTCATGCTCTACTCACTGCTCTCAATTGCTCTTAATTTTCATTATTTCTCATTCATGAAAAAAATGCTTTATTGCCTTGAATCTGGAGGCAGTTCTGTCACCAACTAACCTCGTCAGATGACCGTCTACTGATGCCAAATATATCATTCACTTGCTTTTTCAACTGCCTTACCATATATTCCCTGGAAAACTCCTCCCTGAGAAAGAAGTGCCATTCACATTAGAAAGCTATTTTGCTGATCTCCCCCCACAAAGGCTACATCAGTGAAACATGAGCTAGTAAGAGCTTTCCTCATCCAGATCATTTATTTGGGGAGGGGGGGAGAGTTATTTTTCTTAGGGACTATCACAGCCTCAAACACAAACTTAGGTCTGAAGGGACATCTGAAGGGTCACCTAGTTCAACCTCCTCCTCAGAGCAGGGCTAACTTCAAAGCTGAAGCGTATGCTGCTTTAGACCTTGCCAATTTTTAAATATCTACAAGGATGGGAGATTCCATAAGCCTTCCAAGCAATCTGTTTCAGCACAACTGCTCTCGTGGTCATTTTCTTCTTATACAACTGGAATTTCCTGAGCTGCAACTTGTGACAACTGACTCTTGCACTGTGCACCTCTGAAACGCATCTGGGTCCATTTTCCTTATAACCCCCTTAAGGTGGTAGAAGGCAGGAGATAGAGCCCTCAGCCTTCTCCATACTAAATAAAATAAATTCAGTTCCTCAGACTCTCCTTGAATAACATGCTCTCCATCCCCTAACAACCTCAATGCCCCTCCACTGGACTCCTTGCAGCTTGCCAGCATCTTTCTTGTACTGGGCTGCCCTAAACTGGGCACAGGATTTCTTTCAAATGTGGCCGTGCCAGCCCCGAGTACAGGGATGTTATCACATCCCTCAGCCTGCTGGCTATGTTCTTGCTAACACCACTGCTACAAGGCTAGCTAGCCTTCATTGCTCCTAGGATGCACTACTGACTTACGTTCAGCTTGCTGCCCACAGGGACCCCCGGTTCTTTTCCACAAAGTACTACACAGCCACTCAGCGTGCAGCTTGTACTGGTGCACAGGGCTGTTACTTACAGATGCAGGACTTGACGTTTGTCTTTGCACAGCATCTCGGGGGTTCCAGTTGGCCAAGTCCTTTGGATTGTTGAGGTCCATCTGAACAACAGCCCAGGCCTGCCCTCTAGCCTGTCAAATCCCCACCAATTTGCTGCAAACTTGCTGAGAGCACCTTTTGTCTCTTACTATCCTGATCACCGATGAAGATGTTAAACAGCATGAGACTCAGTAAGCTGTTTTCAGGAGAGAAGCCCTTCTTGACTTCACTGTCAAGAAAGTATCTTCATCCATAAACTTCTGGACAATGTCATGAGCTCAAGAGCCAGACCATGAACACTGCAAACAAGTCGGTTTAAGGACACCTCAAGAGCTTTCTCAAAGTATTCAAAAGACAACTCAAAGACATTCTAATATAAACATTTCACATCCTCTTTTCATCACATCTTATATTTAAAGTGTTAATATAAACAGAATTTTCAAGATGTACACCTGAAAGGCTGCATGAAACTCCTAGAGTCTGACTGGCATTTAGGATTAAGATCCTTCAGTACAGTAAAACACACCATCCTGGATATTCTGGTAACCAAATTAGGTATCTTGGCATTATGTTCTTCCCCATTTTCTTGCTAACTCTTTGAAAAAGCATCTGTAGAAGAAATTCAAGGAAGTAATTTTAACTTGCCCTTAAAGCTGTCAGTTTGTCCCTAAAGAAGGGGTAAGAAAAGCATCCAATTAAAAAAAAAGAAATTAAGTTTATTTCAATCTTAGCCATAATAGAAGGGTTCTCTACACAGTAAAGCCATTAGTTGCCTTCTGCATCAGCATTAGAGAACTGCTATTGCTACCATTTTATCAGTTACATGTTGTAGCTTGTGAATGTATTTTCTTAAAGGAAGAATTAAATGTCAGATTAAGGGACAGGAAATAGAAGTATCACTGTGCATCGAAGACCACCAATGTCAGCGTAGCTGAGACAAATGTACCAAGAACTGATATGGGTCTTCATTTGTATTTATTCTCACAAAAAGGCATAAACACAGATACCACTGCTGTGTAGATGTTGTTTTGGTCCGAACAACTTCTTACACTAAAGCAGCTGGAAGGAAATGCTAAGGAAACTGTCACTTCATGTTAGCTTCTCTATCATCGGCAGTCTTAGAAGCATCACCATAATTGACCAAAACCCTTGTGATGAACTAGCATCTCAGCATCATGCATTCCAGACTTACTTTGCGGAAACCTAACTTTGTCCTGGAATACCAAGGGATTCTGACTTTACACTGCTCTTTGAGGAAAAGTAAGGTGCAACACATAGGCACAAATACCAAAACAAACAAGGAAAAACCCAACCCTTCCAACAACAACAAAAAAGCCCCTACAACCAAAAAAATCCCCCCCGAAACCCCCCAGCCCAGATACTTCCTTGGAAACTCTGCATAGTAAGATCTGGCAGTACATGACAAACTAAGCTTGCCAGACCGGTGTCATGTTCTCCTTACAAAGGAACATGCAACATTACCCTAAAGAAAGGGAATCAAGTCACAAGCAAGCAAATGCGTAAAAGATTGGAATTTTTACGCAGCTCATACTTTTCATACACATGACCTGACCATAAAAGGCAACTACCGCTTAACAAAGGGATTTTTTTTTCTATCTTTAAAGATTATGCTTTTAAGTGTGTCCCCTCACCCCTCCCCCTGAGCCCTGGGAATACCAGAGTGACTGAGTTCTGCAATTGTGGCTACATTTTTACAGGAAAAATGGCAACTCTGCTCTTGCTAACTCCCATCTCCATCATTCCCAGAACGACAGGACGAAGTCTATAGCTAACAAAGCTGCACCAGTGAAGGCTAGTGGTTCAAGAGAAATGCTGAAGCTGTACTCCTAGCAACGCAGATGTACAGCAAGTACTACAGGGAGCTTTAGGGTAAACACATATTATAAGCTTTCTATGCTACAGTATTCCACATTTAGTATACACTTCCTACACTATGAACACATTCCTGGTTGCATATATTCACTGACACATGCCAGAAACTGGCACAACTAAGAAATGCTTCCTGCCTCTCTCCTCCACCCCAATAAATGACTCCACGTTCTGCACACGAGAATTCCAGAATGTACACAGACAATAAATGGTTTGGCAGCAAGCAAAACGACTCAGCAAGGACAGAGAACCTCAAGGAACCATCTTTTAGTCAAACGATGTGACACTTAATGTTTGTAGTGGAGAATAGGTTTTGAGGATGACCTATCCCTTCCCTCAAATCAAAAAACTACCACCACACACCAAGCAAGAGAAACCCCAAACCACACAAAGACCTGTAAGTCCAGAGTAACTGAACACCAGTTGATCGATTTATACTCCCATAAAATCTTCCATAACAAAGTCAGTCTAGCACTAGAGTGCTCTCGCAGGGAGTTATGGTGGTGTAACTGAACTGAACAGGCCAACCAATGCAGAAGATCTACAGGTTAAATAAGAAAACCAACATTGTTTTTCTGTACCGTATGTCAGTGAAGGCATAAAAGAGATTTTTAAAAGTCCATTAGCAGTTTTTTAGCTTCATAAATATCACATGGGAATGGACAGGCATGTGAAGACGAGCACATAGGAGACAAGGGTGCTGTGGATAAAAACAAGACTTCACTTTCTAACGTAGTTACTATCTGGACAAAAAGCTTTTTAAAGGAAGTTGTATTCTAATCTTCATGATGATTTAAAAAACCTCCACACTACTCTGAAAATCAACTACAAACCAAAAGGATCTGAAACATCTGAGTAAAAACACTTTCACTGCTCAGCATGTGATAAAATTAATTCTGTCTTACTGAGCCACATCCTTGAGATGCAGGAGGGAAGCTAGCTGAAGAAACAGTGCAGCTAATTCTGTGGCTGGAGTCATGCCACCGAATGAATCAAGAAGACACACAGCCTGTGGTTTTCTTTACTTACCGAGTTGCTGCCATCATCATCACAATTTCGTAAATGAGATAACAGAAAGGTCAAATCAGCACTTCAGACCGATAATTTTCCAAAAAGTGAATATATTGTCTGAGCTTCAATTGCACCATACCAAAAAAAAAGTTTCAGGCAGGAAAGGTCTGTAGAAACCACAACCTTCTTTCTTAACCCATCCACCTTGCTTTTTTTTTTTTTGAAAAATGAAAAAAAACACAAAACAGAAGAAAAAACATCCCCACAATCAAAAAGCCACCAACCAAACACAAAAAACCCTAACACTACAGCAATACACAGAACACTGCTTAAAGCTGGAAGGTCAGTGTTGAACCACACCATGAGAACGTGGTGATCTTTGGGATCATCCCCAGGAGAGTTAAATTCAATGAATGGGGAAGAGGTTGACCCTCAGATGTTGCATGCTCTTTAGATGTCTTCTAAAAACTTATGGGGCCTTCAATACCAGGTTACATAGGGAATGGGGCAAATAAAGAGGTTAAAGGTCCATTAAGCAATTTAAATCTTTCAATCAGGGTATCAGCTGGACATCTGAGGAAGATGTGACATAGTACCATGGAAGAGTAGGGGAAAAAAGCTTAATTTTATTATACTACATTTTTTTATTTGTAACTCAGACAGTCAAGTGGACCTTATCCCCACAAGAAATATATACGTGTCCAGATAACTCCATCTTGATTTCTTCAAATACAAAGTTGCTTTTCTTCATTCTGAAGTCCTGATCCAGTTGTGTTATGCTGCTTCCTCACGTCATGAGGAAAACTGACCAGTACTACATCTTTTGTAAGCTGGTTTAGCTGCTACTTGTGTCTTTCTGAAAAGTAGTTGCTTCTACAGCAAGCTGAATTAAATTCATAGAATCACAGAATGGTTTGGGTTGGAAGAGACCTTAAAGACCATCCAGTTCCAACCCCCTGCCATGGGCAGAGACACCTTCCACTAGACCAGGTTGCTCAAAGCCTCATCCAGCCTGGCCTTGGATACTTCCAGGGATGGGGCATCCACAGCTTCTCTGGGAAACCTGTTCCAGTGCCTCACTACCCTCTCCCTGAAGAATTTCTTCCTGATATCCAATCTAAATCTCCCCACTTTCAGTTTAAACCCATTACCCCTTGTCCTGTCACTACAGGCCCTTGTAAAAAGTCCCCTCCCAGCTTCCTTAAGAAGTCCCTACTTCCCAACGCAAGAAGTCATTCAGGAACTCTCTTGGTTCCACAAAACAGCTGTTTTCATCCTCACCTTGTTATCCTTTCCTTCACCCCTACCCCCAACACAATATATGACACAGAATTATCTAGCCTGATCGCAACAATAATCCAGTGGCAGCTTCATAAAACTATTGGGATATTACAGACAAGTCTCCTTGAGAACCAACATGGTCACCTCTGGAAAACATAAGGAATACTTCACAGGGGTTGTGAAGCCTGAGGATAGGACACTTGTACTCTAAAAGAAAAAAAAAAACCCACCACCAAAAAAAAAACCAACCAGGCCCAACTCAAGAACAAATTCAAGAAGTGATAAAGATTTACAAAAAACTATGAACAGATATTAAGAATATGATGAATTAGAATCACTGAGCTTTTATGAACTGAAAACTAAGAGATGCTGACTGATGGCACTGTCATTTTCACTACGGTAAATGGTTAATTGCAGTTTGTACCACAGCTGTAAACAGTAAAGATCTTTTAGCAGATTATCAACTAGAAAGGAAAACAGTATGACAGGCAGTAACATTCCGTGTGAAGAAACACAGGTATTTTAATTAGAGTTAATACTGGAAAAGGTTTGAAAGCTTCAGTAGGAGTAGGTAAATGAAGTTAAGACTGTACATGCAATTTAAAATCCATCTCAACTCCATAGAGTTTTTTTGAAGCTCAAAGTGCTACTTTCTACAGGCAAGGTGTTTAATATAAACTGACTGGCAACGGAGGGCGAGAGGAAGGAGAAGCTGACATACCCTTATGGATACCTGTAGGAAAACTCACATTCAGCAAGGACCAGTTTAACATGTTTGCTTTACTGGGACACAAGGGTAGCAGAGAGCTCAGAAAGCTTTCATTGTTGATTATCAACACTTACTTAGCAGTGCCCAACTGAAAAGTCCATTTACCACAGAATTCAAGGTAGTGGCTTTTGGGGTGAGTTTTTATAGTGAGCAGAGTGTTCTCAAGCAGGCCTCCCTTCTGCCTTATCTATGGTATTTTGTTCCCCGCACAAACACACCAGAGAACCCAAAACCATATCCGCGGACACAGCAACCCACTTTGCATGTAACCGGACATCTCATACCACAGCTGGAGTTGGCTGTCCCCAGCAGCACATGACAAAGCATAACAGTAGAAGCTCATTCTTTTCCTTTCAGCAAGTAAAGGGAGAGCACACTCCTCAGCTTTCATCATAAGAACTAAATATTCTGTTTTCTTATTGCAGCATTGCCTTACAGCTATCCCAGAAGTCATTTCCTTACGCATTTTTAACTCCCAGTGCCTATTATTTTTGGTAGCTTTTCATCTCCAGAAGAAATTTAATCCACAACTAGAAAGTTACCATTTAACCTACAGGTTACTCTACAACTCATTCTTGTCATTCTTCCAATTCTCCACTCCTCCCACTTCCTCCTCCCTCTTGCACATTTTCTTGGGCATAGAGGAAATAATTTAAAGAAGAGTGTTTAAGAGTGGAATCTACCTGTAGAGTGAAGAAAAAGCTAGCCAGCAGTAGAGGAGAAAGAACACAGAACGCTGAAGCACAGACTATGAGTGAAAGTAAGCTATACTAAGCCCCACTTCCAATCTCTCTTCTCATTTCAAACAACAAACACAGAATGCTGAAGCACAGACTACTATGAGTGAAAGTAAGCTATACTAAGCCCCACTTCCAATCTCTCTTCTCATTTCAAACAACATGCATGCACATAAGAACTTCATAAAAGCCAAAGTTTTCTTATAAAATATTAGATACAGCTTCCAAAATAGTTGTAACACTGAGAAAATGTAAATATTTACTTGGGACCACTTATCTTGTGCTCTGGAAGTACCAAGGAGATCAGTAGTTGTCACTATTTTATAGGTCAATAAAATACACACACCCACAATCACAGGACAGTTTTAGACAGACCCTACAGCACAGACTGTGTGCCCCTAGCCTCCAATACAGGTCTTTTCATCAAGATGTTGCATGGGTGTATTTTGTAATTCAATTCTTTAGCACAATGAGTTACTGGAAACCTTGGTGCTTCTGTCCAAAAAACTGAACTTGTCTAATCATTACTGCACTACCCATATTGCCCGTTATTTCTTCAAGAAGCTCCCAGCATAAGTATTTCTCTCTGTTGCTGGGGACACCATTTAGCAGACATTCTCTGTGGTATTTCCAACAGGAAAAGAGGTTGAATACCTACCCCATATAAACCAGAAATAGAAATCACACGCTGAACTGTGTCAGCAAATTGATGTTTGTGAGATTAATATACAAGTCCTCTGCTCCAGACCCTCTGCTGCCCTTTTTTGTGCCACTGCAATGAAGTCTGTATTAGCGAGTCGTGCAGCCCAGCACAGGCAGATTTGCTGTGTGGGTGCTGAGGACTCGGCACCCCCACTACACACATCTAAAGGTGCTTTACTTCAGGTTACATCTAACCTGGTGCTGTGGACCCAGGGCATTTTAGCAGCTGGCACCCATCAGGCACGTTTCTGAAACACAGCTTCTATTTTCATTTCAGCCAGAAGAAACCCTGTGCAGTCTAAGGCAGCTTAGGCAGTAAGAGAAGGTCAGGAAATCACTCTACAGCTGCACACTCCCGAGCTAAAGCAGACCTACCTACCGAGGTCAGAGATGAAGACCAGAGATAAGCAAAGCCCCTGAAGCATTTACAGAACTCATGTTGGCTCCTCAGCACAGCTGCCTCCTACTGTCGTGCTACACGACAGGTTACCCATGTGGGACTGGCTGCCCTGCTTCTGTGCCAGATGTACATGTCCCTAGCTCCAGCCTACATCTCTCTATTGTCACATGTCCTTGCAGTGCTCACGCGTGTGTACTGGTACGAGTCACACCGCCGGCCTGCTGTTCCCCCCTTGCCTACTCCCACCTCAGGAACTGCCAGCCACCCAGAGAGGCATCGACACCACCGTGGGCAGAGGCATCTCGGGGCCCCAGGAGAAGCGGCCTACCCCACCACTACCGAAGGGATTTCTTTCGGCCTTGTTTTTACACAAGGCTGGGAATAGAGGAAGAAACTAAGGCCATCCTTCTTCCCACCAAAATAAACAGACTCCTAGACCCTCCCAAGAACTCAGCTTGCTTTCAAATCTGTTTTGTCACTGGAATGCAAAAATAGCCAGAAATATTCTATATGCACAGGTGTGAGCGCTGGTATCCACAGTCCCTTGATGCCTGAAGGGGGCATACATTTCTAAAGGCTTTGGAAACAGACACATCTAAAGACCTCTGTTCAAGCTGTGTCTCAGAGCCACCTGTAACTTACCCCAATTCAGGAGGCAAATTTTCCTAGCTGTTAATTCCTCTCAAAGTGATACAGGTAGATGGCAGTACTTCAAATATATACTCCAACTATTCATACCCTATAATAGCAACTTTAAAAAAAACCCCTGAACTTAGATACATCGTCCCAAATCCCAACTGCACTCTGAACAGCCTGCTTATAATTCTTTGTGAGACCATACTTCAGCAAACAGATATTTAGTCTTACTCTATCATTTAAATTAACCATAGATTGTTGAGGGAAAACAAAATCCCATGAATTTAGGCACTCCCAGGATTCGTTTAAAGAATCACTGAACAAAAGATATTCCCTCTACTATACATCACTGTGGCATCTCTTTCTAATCTGTTTCACAAATTTGCTTTACGAGTTTATATTATATTAGCCAGGATTACTCCATTTAGTAGCTTCCCAGACACCCCTAAAAACACCGTAGCAGAAAGGTGAGAGGTGACTTCTGCTTCTCCCTCAGTCAGGTGAAAGAGAGAACCACAGAAATCATTTGCTAGTGGAGGGAAGGAAACATAAAGGACCTTTCTCTGTCCATCCAACTAACACCATTAGCTACCAGCAATCACTCCTTCATTTTATGCCTAATTTGGCTACAGATTAAATGTAAACATAAGAATTTTAGTTTCTAACAGCTGCTAAGGACCCCCAACACAAGCGTCAAATGCAACCAGCAGGTGATACACTGTATGGCACAGCACAGTCATTCCTTTCTCCAGCCAAAGATACACTGCTGTGCCTCAAGGTGGAGAAGCAGATTACTGACTGGGGTGCTGCCTTTACCACACGCTGTCACGTACTTCGATAATTCAGTTTTCGAATAACATGACTGACATTAAGCAATATTTACCTGCTTCTTCTTTAATAAATGACAAATCTTCTTCTGGATATGGGACTGATGGCTGCAACACTGAGCAATCTTCCGAGTTCTCTTCGGTATTAGGTGGTATATTATAAATAAACCTCTTCGCAGTTTGGTTTTTCCTTCTTGCTTTTCCAGGTTCTTGAACTGATTGTCCCTGCGCGCCCATGTCATTCCACACGAAAACTTTTCCCTCACCTTGAGATTCATTTTCAGCCATTTCAGGTGAGCTGTCCTGGACCCAACTGCAGTCATTCATTTGGTAGCTTTCCATTTGGCCCTCATCGATAGGGTAACCATCGTTCTCAGTTTTTATGCTACTTGCCAAGTTGGTAAGGTTTCGCGTTGCCCAGAAGCTGGCAACTTTCTGATCCCTTGGAGACAAACCATCCCTACTAACAGATCTTCTGTTGTAATCCACGACAACGGTCTCCGGAGCTTCTGATTTTATACTTATGTTTAAGGCATCTTTGATGAAGTTGCGGCAGGACTGGACAACCTCCGTCATCTGAAGGTAGCTGGCCACTGACATCACTTCAATGGCATTTTGGCTCGTAAGCACGAGGTTACCAGAATATAAGAAGTCCAAGATGACAGAAAAACCTTGAACAGCAACAACGTCTAAATAGGTAACAGTGGTTTGGTTACGGCTTTCTTTGTTTGTAAAGCAATACAGAGTCTTAAAGAAGCGGCTGCCTGCAACCAGGATGTTCTTGTGAGCTCTGAAGACCCTCCCGCTCACCACAATATTAACATCACAAAGAATGCCTTTCTTCCGCTGCTCGTTGAGCTCTTGCAGGAGCTGATAGCAGTAAGAGTTCTCATTTGGCCTGCTGTTAAAATCACAGTATCCTTCATTATTCAGTTCGGATGGTAATTCTGACTCCTGCAATTAAAAAACAGCACAACCATAATTAGCTCTTAATGAATGCTCTCCTTAGTCCTCCAACACTGTAATAAGGATACCAAAGTAAACTTAAGATAACATTAAAAAAATTTGCTTGAATCACGTTCTTGCTCATAAGGCAGGCTGGAATATGTAAATTAAAAAAAAAATCTTTCTGAAAAATAAGAATCACTATCTCATTCCACATCTTCCACCCTCAAATCTGAAACAAAAACAGAACTGGCAGAAGTGCCTCCAGGGCAAAGGAAGTGAAATTTCAGCCAAAAGTAAGGAGAGATTTAGTTGAGTGTGAAGTACTTGTTTTTCTTAACCTGTGCATTAAAGATTCAGGAGTCTCTCTTTCCAAAGATTTAGCTAGATGGTACTCACATATCCAATCCCCCTGTTCTTCCCTAGAAACCTCCACTTAAACAGATAAGCAGAACCCTGATAACTGATTCAACATTTTCTTCCACTGAGAGATGAACACAAAGATTAGGGCTGTATCTCCCAATCTAATGATTTTGTATGTTTTCAAAAGAAAACATATTACTGAAGTAGCTATAACAACAGATATATTTCTTGTACATTTTAACAAATAAGGCATTTATTCTTTATTTTCTAATTGTGGCAGGTTTAAGACTAAATAGCTGTATCACATAACAAGTGGATAGAATATTGCATGTGACCAAACAAAACTGAAGCTTCCATTACATTATTTAGCCATGACTTTCTTGAATCAAGCTTCACTGAAACTTTCCAGTAGCAATACCTTTAACTGGTACATACTTACAATAGAGACAATATGTACTTCTAGGTCTCTCTATAATGTTTTTAAGAGATGATCTCAAACGTGGCTTGATTACTTTTGGCAAAAGTAGTATCACACAATCCAACGTCAAGAAACGAGTTGTCATTAAAGATCAGTACAGAGAGAGTGGCTGATGAGAAACGAGAGAGCTGAACTAGATTTTTGGAACACTCAGAAAATTTGTAACTGATATTGAGACAATGATGATTCAGAGCTTCTACAAAGCAGCAGCTAGAAGCAAACAGAAGACGACACAGACTGGCATATTTCAGACCATACTTATCTTGATTAACATGTACTACCATCAAGAGCAGTGACAATGACAGTCTGTTTTATACTGGATCTTCAAGACACCCTCTTCTTCCCTAGCAAATAAGGATAGTTCAAAACTGTCTGGCTCCCATATGGTTTTGGATGAGAGAAAATCAGATTTTGCAAAGGCTATCTTTATTTTCTCCTCTCGTTTTCTAAATCAACTCAGATTTGAGGGCTAGAGGTATCATTAAGACTCGACTGCCTAAAATTACATTAACAAGGTAACGTTAATGCTGCCATGAGCCCATAACCTGTCATGAGCTAAACACACGGCAGAAAGGTACTATCCTTAATTTGGAACTATGGCAGAAACCAGTAATATAAAATGTCACTTTCTACCACACAGGAATCAGTGCATGAAACACTAGTACTCACCTCAAGTTATCCCAGTGTGGATCACTGGGATGACAACTGAGGCTGCAACTACACCCTCTGAAATGGTACGTGCATCTATAAGCAGCAAATGATGCTCACCGTAACCAAAAAAGAAACTGTACCATTTCAGCATCTCCTGCAGAGAAATGTCAGTTTGCTGTCACATTCAAGTTGCTTCTAAATCTACCCTTCCCAGAAAAACACTTCAGTGAAAAGAAGAAGTAGAAATAAAAGCAATTAGGCTTTCATGGGAAAGAAAGCAAGGGATTTTTGTCCAACCTCAGCTTGATTTTTTCTTCGTGCTCCCTGACATACCCCAGTACACCCTCAGAGCTCTGAAAATACATCCCAAACATGTGACAACTATGTGTCATTATTTAAGTTCTCAGCAGATTTTGGATCTGGACTAGCTTTCGGTCACTCCAGCGACGGAGCACTGCGTTGTTTCAAAACACCAATTACACTGACTTTTGATCAGATTAAGAAGAAAATTATCATACCCTAAAGTGTTGTCACTCTAGTCAAAGTCAATCACCAGTGACTTGCATCTCGCACCATAAATGTTAGGTAGATGCTATGAGAGCTGACAATTTCATTCTCTGAGAGCACATTAACCACCACATAAAATTTAAAAATAAATCTGCAGCAGTTCTCTTTTTACAGACATCTGATTTAAAATGTACTCTCTCTCCATTTTTAACAGAGCATGTGTATGAATCCAATCAAGCTGATAAAAAAAGAAATCAAGATCTACAATACTGTTTTTTCCTAAGAAAATGACAAGCCAGCATGGTAAAAAGGACCAGTGTGCTACTGAAACACAAGACTGAAGTCTTCATTATGAAGAGACAAGAAGGCTGAGTGAAAATAAGACACATCACGTCCAAGCTATAGGAGAGATCAATGTTACGGCTTTACAGAAATGGGTGCATAAATATTTATACTATTACAGTCAGTTTTAAAACAACTGTTTAACTGCTGCTATGGAAGTAGCTAAGCCTAAAGCAAAATAAAAGCCCAGGCACCTGAACAGTTACCAAGAGTATGTAAAGCAAGTGTAACAAGAAGAATTAATATTTGCTATGACAAAATGAAAAAAGTTAATATCCCTTGCAGAGTTTTAAACATCTCCCCTTTGTACTGAAAAAGTACAAAAATACAGTTCAATAGGAGGTATGGTGCCAGTAATATTCACAGAAAATATAAAAGTATATTTTCAAACCTCTGTTGCTTATGTTGTGCTCATGGCACATCATAAGGGTTTTCTGACGAGAACCACAAACTAAACAATACTTTTTTAGATGGCATTTATATTTTCAGAATACAGACAAAATACTCCCATCACTTAAGTTATCTCAACACCAAACCACCTTAAATAAAAACTGATAAGAAGCCTAGAATGAAAACCAGAACTATCTCAGTTTTAGTTGTGGAAGCTACAGCACTAAGTTTGAAAAGCTTCTCTCTGTAGGTGAGATTAAGAAACCGTCTCAGAGAAAAGAGGCTACTCAAGGAAACTAACATTGTGCTCAGTTTCAATTAGACTCATCTAAATACACTCAAAGATAAATTACTAGCTCCTATGTATAATTTGCTAATTAAACATGCCTAAAAGCTAATAGGGGCAGAAACAGATGATGAAAAATCCTGCTACTAGAAACTTGCTTTTCTTTCTTCTCCTGTGCCATCAGCATACTCTGTCTCCTGGGAGCAACAACAGTGAGGGGGGGGCATGGAAAACAGACAAACCCCAACCCAACAGTAACGATAGATTCCATCTGTATGTACACGTGAAGTAGTTATGCCACATTTTTGTAATCCCTTCCACGCTTTTCTCTACAGCAGTTTCCCTATGCCCCCAAATTAATTCTTATCCTGAAAAAAACAGATCCTCTAACAGAAGTGAGCTATCTTCTTAAGCACATGCAGCTACAGAGGAAAGCGATCTCAAAAGATGGTCCTATTAGCTGCACACATGATGCTCCGCTGCAGTTTTACACGCCATTGCATCGCTCACAGGGAACTCCGCAATTTCAACGGTTCCATTAAGTGCCTAACATCCAGCTGAGTAGTTCGAGGTCTGGTAAAGACACCACATAAAAATACAGTAAATGATAGTCCTTGCTCTGAAGGCCTGACTTCCCCCTCAACTTTTCTGCTCTGCTAAGAGGAATTCAAGAAGTTAACTCAGAACACTATAATGTAACTCTTACATCTGAAGCACGACTTGTATTCATCACCGCTCACACAAAGCAAACGATTACAGTTCACATGGAAAAAATAACACGTCAAAGGCCTTCCTCCTTTTGGAGAGCTTCTGCTTTAAACCAACATGTCTGTTAGGCAGGAGAAAGCTTTTCTGGCACTATTTCCAAAGCTCAGCTTCAAATTATGTCCAGAGAGAAAATATTTTAAGAAGCAGCTTTGAGGGGAGGACCCCCCAGCAGTCAATTAATCTGCATCTCATGGATCTAAACTTACCACAGAATTAAAATATTTTGCCTTAATTTCCCAGTAAGTGTCTGGTTTGCATTGTTTTTCCAGTTAAGTGTCTATTTCTTAAGATTTTTGCAGCACAATAGTCCATTTATTAAAAAAACAAAGGTAGTTTCAAGATGATTATATCCTTCCTAAGGCTTTAATATGGAGACAGATTATTTTAAGAACTAGAACAGAAAAAAAGGAGTCAAGTTTTTTGTCTTAGAAAGAAGCACCGACTGACAGCTCAATACCCTTGAATTACAGCAGCTGCAACCACTTGTGATGTATTCTGGCATTCCAAATGAAAAATATCCCAAAAATAAACTGAAAATCATCACTCATTTCTTCCTGAGTGTGATATCCAACAGACCTATAGAAATTTCCATTACTTTACTGTCTTAACACCTACAATTTCCTTTTTGCACTTGAACAGTGGCACGATGCCATATGTTTATTAGCAGCTGCTAAACATGCCCTGCAGTTGAAGCTTGTCAAACCAAGAATACATGGGTGTCATCCCCAAGACAAAGGCTGAAAGATCTCGCCCAAGTTTCATTAAATCTAAACGGCTTTGCTGCCTCATTATGTATGTTGGAAATATGGTCAGGGTACAAATTGCCTACATTTATTCCAAGTATCTGGTATCATGGCATTAAGCGAAAAATGAGGCTATTGTTTTGGTATTGAACATACATATCAAGAGAAATTCAAGAGCTATTAGAAGTGTGAATGGATATGGAAATTAAACATAAAAGTAGAAAGAGATTTTTTTAATCAGATTTGTCATCAAGCAAGTGTAACTCAGAAATGCACCACAGAGAAAACCACACTGAGTCTTGAAAAACTGCAATTCCTTCCCTTCTTAGAAGTTTTTAACTGAAATGCAGTTGCACAGGGATGCATGCATTCAGCACTGTTTTGCACTTGAAAACACCACTCTGTCTACAGCTACCTTACAGAACCTTACTCTGTCCAAACCTTATCTTTAACACAGTACATAAGAAACACTGACATCTCATCTATCCTACTGTTTCACTGGAAGAGCTACTACAAATATTTTTTTTCTTAAAGTATCAGTTGTATAAAAGCAGAGGCTCGTTTCTGTAAGGATTCCCATCACAATGAAAGGTTAATCTTCAAATGAATACTCATATTAACTTTTAGGCTACTGCAACACACAAATCAATATTCTGTCCCCTCTTCCACACCACCAGTATTTAATAGGGTTACAACAGACTGGGGATAGGGGGTCAGAAAGAAAAAACTAGTAAGTTGAGTTGGAAAAACTGATTGGAATTGGTTTTATTTATGCATTGCTTAATGGGCACAACAAACTTGGAAAAGTGGCATGAATTAGCATCTTGTGACACAGGTGGCTACACAGTGTTAAGACTTACAGGGTAATCATTCACAATTTAAAGTTAGAAATAAGGTAACAAGATGGTAAGGAATACACTGCAATAAGGTTAAACAAAAATAACGTTTTCAAAGATAAAGAGGTAAAAGACATTAACAATGAAATACTCAAAATTAAAACCAAGTTGTTTAAGGCAAGTCGAGCCGAAACACTGCAGAGTGAATAGCAAGCCCCAGACTGGAGGAAACTGCTCAGATGACCTACTGCCATGTCACAGTACCTGCCTTAGAAATACACTCACTGAAAAGGTAGCATTACTCATCTTGAAGGGGAACGTTACATTTATAAATCCAAAAATAGTCCTTTGGATCACTGGTATTTAAGCGGTTTCCTTGCAATCCTGCAGTAGCTTCACTTAAAACTTGCATTCCTTTTCCAACTAGCTCTAAGAAAACCGACGTTCACCTAACGTTTCATCTGTCATCCCGATAGCCTACCCAACCGTCAGAGCATCAGCTCTTGTCCAAGGTACCCTGAGCTCCTTAAAGCACTCAAGTAGTAAGCTCAAGTTAACTACTACACTGCAATTCAGACTCCAGGTACACCTAGGCAACGGAGATGGGTGTTTGTAATTAAAACCGAGCCCTAAACAGTGAAAAACGGAGCGATGGGGGCTTAAATTCCGTCTAACAGCTCAGGTACAGCCTCGCAGCTCACGTACTAGCCTAACCTGAAGCACATCAGCTTGTGCCCGCTGATAAGCTCACCGCCAGCCAGGCGAGCCGAGAGGACTTCTGCAGCACATCCTTTGGAGAAAAGGCTGCCGGCTGATTCAACACCAGTATTCTTTAGGAGCTTGCCATCCAGATACGTTCCAGAGTCAGCCCTGCCTTATTCGTCAGATCAGCCAAGAAACGCAACAATTCTAAGTTCAGCGGGGAACATGAAGAGTTGCGCTAGTCCTAAAGCATCAGGAGTAGTTGGCTTATTCACATGGCTTTCAGGAAACCACATGTTTATCTCGAACACACACCAAGCAGTTGCAGACTTCTTGCTCAGTAACTCAATCTAAAGCAACACAGTCGGGAAAAAAAGATTTAAACGAGAAAGTCTCGGCTGTACAGTTAGCCGGTTATCGCCCCGGGATCGTACCGTTAGGAACGCCTGAGTAACTCTCATTTCACGGCGGCAAGCAGCAGTTTCACACGCAGCCGTCAGCCGGACACTACCCTCCCCTCCCCGGTACCGCAGGAGGAAGTTGTAACGAGTGTTTTTAAATCAGTGCAGCGACACTGGTATTCATACGCAACTTCTTTTTCCCACACTGCCGGTTTATCTTCGCCAGATAAACTAATGAAAACGGCACTCGTCACCTCCCAACAGGTAACGCTAACCAGGTACGGCCACGGGCGACGGCTCGCGCAAACGCTCCCGGGCTGCGCCACGGCAGCGCTGACAGCGCTGTGCCTGTCCCAATCCCGCGGGAGAGTCACCTCAAATCGGGAAGCGGACTGGTCTCCCGCTGCGGAGACGGCGTGCGAGATCGGCACGGCAACAACAGAGGAAGCCATTTAAAGAAGTTCACACACGTGGGCATTAAAAAAAAAAAACCAACCACAC
>NW_010228712.1:0-6722 GCF_000690775.1 Eurypyga helias
ACCTCTCCAGCCTGTCCAGGTCTGAATATATCTTGTAGCCTAAATGAGGGTCATGGCAATAATATAAATTCTCATCTAGCAATCTTCGAAATGGTTTCCAAATGCAGGGGGTGTTAAAAAGTGATTTCTTTCTGTGAATTATTTTCCATAAAATTATTATTGAAAGTGTGCAAAATGCAGACATTAGTCACAGTAGCAGAACTTTTTATTCATATAGAGTAAATGGAGTGTTTCAAATATGATAGACTAAAATAGGTGCACAATCCTTGCATACAGAGAAAAATGATGCTATGTCTTCTGCTGTGCTAACATTTGCTTGTGGGCTGGTGCCTGAACACGGACAGACTGCTGCAGATCTAAGGTCTTATCGGACATAAATTCAAATTGGAAGAAAGAAACATTTAGTTGGGATAGCTGAACAGTGAAATCAGGTACTTTCCACAGAATGTTTATATTTTTATTTTTGTTGATGCTTCTTCCTTGAAGATGATGCTGTTTGGTTTGCCCACTTCACTGAAGGAAGGACCAAGTGCCATTACCCTCTGGAAACAAGTATGCTTTGGATAAACATTCCAAGACAGCATAAACACTGTATAAGCATAAAGGGAAAGCAAGTCCTAGTCTTTTCCAAGCCTTTAATGAATACAATTCCTATACGCACTGGTAAATTAGGAATATAAAAGAGGCTAATAAAAAGGATGAAATCAGAACTGGATTTTACAGGTTGGCATGAATCATACCAGGCACTATTGCATTGGGAAAATGCTGAGATAATCTTTCACCACCCCTTTTCTTCTTTTGCCTTTTAAAAATGTTCTTTTTGAAGCTTCTTACTGTGCCGCAAAACCATTTTAATACAGACCAGTATGTTATGTTTATTTCACATAACAAGTGATTTTTTTGTTTGTGTTTTATTACAAAGCACTTTAGGGATTATAGCTGTGCAGCATCACCAGTTGTTTTATTCCTCTTTTATAAAGGAGAGAAAACTAATGCACATGAAATATGTTAGGCAATAAAGAAAAGAAATGAAGATTGATCAAAGGTACTGAAAAATCTCTTGCATAAAATGCCAGAGAATAATTAATATAACTCATCATCTTCTAACAAAGGAAAGGGCATGAAATTCTGATTTGATTTGGAAAGAAGAGGTGAATTGTTGCTGCTGGGATTTGAATTTGTGGCTTAAAGGAACAACATATCCACTTAGGCAAAAAATTTTACATCAAGCCATCCATCAAGCGAAATAAATAGTCTTTTAGAGGTAAGATAATTACAGCAGTTTTTAAAAGACTGGTTGTAATGCTATGGCAAGAAATCTGGACCTACAGGAAAAAGAAGCATTTGAACCTTCAAAACTACCCAGATTATGGGTATTGTTTTGCAGATCTAAAGAGTTGCTTCACACAAGCATTTATTACTAACACATCATAACCTTTTTTTGGTAATGATCCAAGAATGTTTTGCAACTCCATGACACAGATGAAAATGACAGCTACTTCCCTGCTAGAAATACAGCATATCATTTTAATGTTCACAGAATAATCAACCAGTACAGTACAACTCTATTATGGAACTAGGTCAGGTAACTTCCCCAGAACCTTTTGGCTCCAACGAAATCAATGGCAATTTTTTTATTGGCTTCTAGGATCAGGATTTTAGCTTTAGTATGTCTTGCTACAAAGACTGATTTACACAAAAGATAAAATTCAAGGCCCAAAAGAATAGAAAAGGTTATTTCAGTGGCACTAGAAAGCAGTTGGACTTTAGTTTGTTATCCTTTATGACTAACAGCAGCAGCACTGTAAACTGAACTTCAGCAATCCCTTCGTTTATATACATGTCTGAGACAGTGAAATAACATCACTGGGAAGGCTACGTAGCAGTATCCCACTTGGAAAATGAAGCACTACATTTCTTTATAGTTACGTGGCACACTAGAGATGGACCTGAGATGACACACTCCTGGAATGCTCCAAACAACCAAACTCAGTCTCAGCAAACAGTCTTTTTCTTGCCATGGAGCTTTTGTCCTTGTTTTCAAAGTACAGCATCCCTTCCCAGCAACAGCATACAGCTCATGTTCCAACGGAGCAAAAATAAAATGAAGTAGGTATTGTAAAAATGAATCCTCTAGGGAATGACAATCTTTTGGCTACTGATACCTTGCAACTTGCCAGGTTCGCCCAGTCCTTGTTTTTGATAAAATCCATTCTTGTGGTATTTCCGGGTACTATATATCAACTTCTAAAGAATGACACATCTGTGTTGCACCCATAATTGTGAGCACATTTCATGCTTTGTGAAAATTTGGCAAATTAACTATACAATAAACAACCTTGGAGAGACTGAAATAAAGGGCCACCATATGTGTTTCACCTCCATTCATTTCTGAAATAATGTTTGGTTTCTCCCCTTCTTTGCCCAATGGACACACTTACACAAACACACAGATGCAAACTATATTGTGGATTAGCTTGTTTACAGGGGCATAACTATTAAGTCTGGAAGCCAGGTGATTTTCTCTTTAAATACTTATTGGCTTTTAGTAATGATTGATTTAAAAAATATATATTTTAGGGAAAAAATTCTATGACTGTAAATGACAAATATTTGTTATGCATGAGACAGAAAACATAGAATAGTACTGTTGTGTATTGAAAAGTATTTCATGCAAAGCTTTCCATAGACACTGCAGATATTTAATGTATTAGTGCTGCAGAGTACCTGCACTTTAAGTGTTATTATTGCTAGAACATTTCACAGATACAGAGATTGGAATTCAGAGCTTGTGATGTGTACAAAGGTAAAGTCCAAAGGAAAGTGTTCGGCAAAAGCAAACTGATAATTCCATATTCTTAATTTCTGGTCTCCTTTTCAGCTGATAATTCAATATTCTTAATTTCCAGTCTCCTTTTCAGCTGATCCTTTGGAAAATATTTAACTGGTTATCACTTGTAAAACCCTGACATTGTCCATTATACTTGTGGACATGTTCTTTCTCCAGGAACTCTTATGATCTAATTAGAAATATTCATTTCCACATTAGAGGGTGGGTTTTGTTCTCAAATATACTTTTTACCAGTTAGGTCACGTATAGCCAACATTCTTCTGGAGGAAGAGGATGCATGTTGTTTTAAAATATTTCTGAGTTCCTTTTTTGGATTCACTTTCAAATTTTATAGCCCTTTCTTTTGTCTCCAAGTTAGAAACCTGGCCTGAAGGTTCTATTCCAGTGCTTGGTCATCACAAGAGCGCGTGGAGATCATCTGACTGCTGGAGACAGACACTGGCTGACGTGTGTGGTGAGAAAAAACCCCAGCTGAAACCGACACAGCGGCTTTAGCATCAGGGTGAGGTTGATGAATCAGACTGAGGAGGGTATTCGTTCTTTGGACACCTGATGAGTAAGAAAAATGTCATCTCCCTAGAGGAGGCTCTGGTGTGGAGACCGAGGCTGGCCATTCTCCCCATTGAAAACTGCTGACAGCTCTCAACAGTGACGTTGGTTAACGCACGCCTGTCTCCAACAGCTGCAGCTGCTCTTCCTGGAATCCTGAGACACTGGAGAAGAAGGGAATATGGGAGGACATTTGGGAATTACCACTAATCCAATATCTAGCAGTTAACTTCTTCTAGCTAGATGCTAATCTATTATCTAGCATGTTCTTCTTCTCCAAAGCCACATTTGGGGGTTTTCACTGTACAGGCCCAGCTTTTCCAGAAATCTGTCTCTATGTTTTTGCAAGAAGAGTTTGTGGGGACCTGCACTGGCCCTGCCTGTCTTCTAAACCATCACAGGAACCACATCCTCCGTTCCTGTCTTCAGTAAGGAAATAGGGCAGAGATGGGAAAGCGGCCTTTTAACTTTAAACGTATCTCTCCCCACCCTTTAAAAAAATTCTTGGCTTAGGGTTTGCTGTGGGTATTAAGAGGTAAATTACACTGCCAGGATAAAAACGAGCCATCTCTGTGCTTCCGTACAATGCAAACATTTTCTTCTCTTTGGCATTACTGCACAAGATGTGCTGTGGTTCTAGTAGTAACTGAGAACTTGTAGAAGCAAGTATCAGGTGCACACAGGAGGCAGTGGAAATGCGGTCATCTTTGATTTTATCCAGTTGCTAAAAGAGGAGGTATGTCTTTAAACGAACCACGTGCAATTTTGTACTGGCTTGCATCAAACTGCAGTCTGTCACATTTCATATTTACAGTAGTTTATGTACTGAAAAAAGAATGAGGTGAATTCAGGGTCAGGAGGATACTGTAAATGCATCCTGCATGCATGTGTGGGGAATAGTCCAATTTCTTTTTACAGTTGTGAATACTCACACTGGGCCATACCTAAATTGGTGCTGAGCACCTGCAGACATGTGCAGGTGCCAAACATATTCCCCCAATCCATCTTTGCTCCATATTTATGAGATGAGCTGAAACCTTATAACCACACCTTCCTTCCCAGCTCCAACTCTTACAATGGTCCAGTCTGGTCTTGAAACTCTGTGACTCATGGCTAATTTTTGACCATTAATTTCTACCTCATTACAGAACAGCTCACAGAGACTGGGAAGTCTGCAGATCTAGTAAGTCAGGTACTTAGGGGGAAGAAACACAATATGACATTGCACCACCTGCACAGGAAAGGCAGCCTGATGGTTATAACTGACCATTATCCTGAAGGTGACTGTGGTCTTCTGCCTTTGACAGAATACATGGATACAATCAAAGGCTGACCTCAGTTACACACACAGAAATAAAATATAATTTCACTGTATTCTCTGATGTAAACAAGACCAAGGTTCAGTCTTCCATCTCTTTTTTCATTCTTTCCCCTCCCCCACCTTTGCAAATATAATATTCCATCAAGTTTGTGATCCACAAAAATTCCGAGTCTGTGGTAGAGCGTACACAATGAAACTCTCCCCATCAAGATTTGGCAACGTTTAAAGTAGGTCTGCTGCAACTTAAAGCAAGCTAACATAGACATGGTCAGATAGATAGATAATAAGTGAAAATAGGAGGGAGGAAAGAAGAGATGAAACTGGAAGGACTCAAAGGATGTAGTGAGAAGATAAAATCAAGACGTGCTAGGATCCAAGAGGCTCACCTCCTTGCCTACATCACTAGTATATTGGGTTTTTTTAATAGGCAATCCGTTTTTTAAACAAATATGTGTTGGGCACTGAGAAATTTGAGCTTATGACACTACTCCGATGAGTGTGACTTGCATTTCCCCTTCTTAGGGAGAGCAACTGGTGGACTTTGTGATCCTGTGATGTATTTCAAAACTTGGGAAGCCGAGTCTCTCTTAAGAGGCATTCATCCAATCCCATGTGACTGCTCACTGTGCAGCCTCCTGTGTGTGGGACCCGTGCCAGGTCTGCGGCAGGCTGCGGACGCCTGTAAGGGCTGTCAGGGATCCCCACACACAATGGAAATCGTCGCTGTCGCTGTGCGCGTCGCTCAGGACTGGGGGGAGCCGAGCGGAGCCACCGCAATGGTGGCGGTTCTGGGCATGGGAAGCTGCCACTAAGCCAGCAAGCTCCTCCATGCAGTCTGTGGGTGGTACACAGCAGGAAGGAGTGATGTGGGAAAGCGCTGGAAGCTGCTGACAGTTCCCATACTCCACCCCTCACCCCCCAAATGTGCCTCTTCTCCCACCCACCTCCTCTTTCCCCAGGTTGCCGTGCATTAGCCAAGCTGCATCCTCACTGACTCTGGCTCCTGCCTGGTAGCTGAGGGTCCATGTGACATTGGATAGCCAGGGAAAGGGAGGTGCCCGCATCCAACTCTTGTTGTGTGGCCTTGCCTCAGAGTTGTTTTCATCAAACCCAGATGGTGATGGTGGGCCAGAGTTCTGGTGATTTCCTTCCAGATGGGGCTGCGTCTGAAGGCCAGGCCCCAAGGACAGGGAGTCACAGACCACAAGTAGCACCATGACACAGTGCTGGCTGGAGACTTCAGCTTGTCAGACTGTGGTCTCTTCCCATGAGGGGCTGTCAGACAGTCTGACTTAGAAAAAAGATGGTCTTCATCTCTCTCACTGACAAGGCCTCAGCACTTGTAGCCAGCAGAAGCAACCTGCTCAGCTTCCTGATACTGCTGCTGGGTAGACAACTCTAAAACCATGAGCCCTCTCCTGGCATAGCCTCGCCAGAACACAGGCAGGGAACTTCTCTGGACCCCAGTTGTGACAAGGATTGGGCCTGGGTCTGAAAGAACGTGGATGTTTTTTAATATTTTTTTCACTTTTTTAGTACTTTTTTAAAAAGGAAAGAGCAAAATAAGAAAGAAAGAAAAAAAAACCAAACCAAACCAAAACCCCACCACATAATTAGAGGCAAAAAAGCAAATACTGTACCAGAAAGATAAGGGCAACATGGGTCAGGGCAATCCCAGGCACAAGTACAGGCTGGTTGGAGAATGGATATAAAGCAGCCCTGAGGAGAAGGACTTGGGGGTACTGGGGGATGAAAAGCTGGACATGAGCCGGCAGTGTGCTCTGGCAGCCCAGAAAGCCAACCGTATCCTGGGCAGAGCAGCGTGGCCAGCAGGTCGAAGGAGGGGATTCTGCCCCTGTACTCTGCGCTTGTGAGACCCCACCTGGAGTTCTATCTCCAGCTCTGGAACCCGAACATCAGAAGGACATCGACCAGTTGGAGCAAGTCCAGAGGAGGCCACGAAGATGCTCCGAGGGCTGGAGCCCCTCTGCTATGGGGACA
>NW_010228712.1:6945-10902 GCF_000690775.1 Eurypyga helias
AGCTGTGGATGCTGCATCTCTGGAAGTGTTCAAGGCCAGGCTGGATGAGGCTTGGAGCAACCTGGTCTAATGGAAGATGTCCCTGCCCATGGTAGAGGGGTTGAAACTAAAAATCTTTAACATCCCTTCCAACCCAAACCATCCTATGATTCTATGAAATGTTAACAAAATTGCTGTGCTGTCTGTCAGACATAGGTATTTATAGCATCCTGTAATGTGTTCCTGTAGAGCATAAGAATAGCTCCTTGCTTTCCTGGCATATGGCTTCCCTGGCATATGGCATATGGCAAATTATTGAAGGATTTCTTCTTGAGATGTAGGGGCATCTAGGAGTCAAGATGAATGCTTGGAGTGAACAAGTCTCTCATTCATATGTGGTTTATCTGCGGAGAAGGCATCTTTCACTCCAGATGCTTGACATGAGTTTAGGTAGCAAATGCTACATGAGTATAACAGGAATAAAAGCCCTCTCATTGTGCAGTTTACTCAACACATTTCTCAAGCAACTGTACCACTGTGAGCAGAAGCAACCGGTTTTATTCTCCATAATCCCTTCTTGGGACCACATTTGCAAAGATCTGTTTCTCCTCAACATTATGGAAAATGCAAAAGTTTTCACATAGACAGGTTGGCCTATCTGCATCTGACTTATTCTAGAAGTGGTCTTGTAATATTAAATACTAATTTTAATTTATAGATCGCCGGCTGTAGTTGGGAAGATCAGGCTTCTGGCAAACCTCAGATTCCTAGCAAACAGCTTAGACAGGGTCCACTTCTTGGAGGTCACAGTGAGCAGAGGAAAACAGGATGGATTTTTAATGTTGCACACCAGCAGTCAGTTCCCCAACTTTAAAACGGTGTAAATGATCTTCGCCTGGCAAAGGCTGCAAGCCCTAACTAATGGCTGGCTTTAAAGTACTTGGAGAGCTCTGAATGGAAGGTGCAATGGGAGTGCAAAGTATTACAGTTATTAGCATCTGTCAGATCTCTTAGCAGTCCTTGCAGAGTTTCCACAAGCTCTCCACCACTTTTGGTTCTTAATTTCACCCTACGGGACTCTCCAGTTACTTCACTACCCAGAAGCCCGGAAGAAATCTTTATGTCCACTAGGGTCACATTCTGGATACATTTCTCTAAGCATATACAGATATTCAGGTCCCTTTATGGAAGTGCTTTGTAGCTAGAAACACCTTCCTTAAATAATATCCTTTGCAACCTACACATGCCTTTTCCCTTGAGGTCTTTGTTTCAGTTTGTTTAGAAAGAAAACGTTCTATTCCTATCTCAAGTATTTTCACTCATCTCTAAATAGTATACACTCCTGTACAAAGGTAATTGGCAATCAGTTAGCTATCAGGAGACTGGACCTTGAAGTCATACTGAGCTTTTGAAGGAAGTTGATTAATTGCAGATAGAGCAAACCTTTTGAAACCTTAACCAGACGAGAATATTTACTTCATGTGACTCATATGTAAAAGCCGCTTAGAACAGCATTTCAGGAGAAATCTCTCATCAGAGCTTACTCTGTCAACTTACAGGAATAAAGAAAATGTCTGAGGTGTGTTTCTAGATGTAATCTGCCCTCAGCAACTGCAAGAAATTCTGTTCAACCTGAGATGAATGTAATAGTACTTGGTAAATCCCAAAGACACAAGAAGGATCCAGAGACGGAAAGAATGCCAGACTCTCACATATGGAATTTGCATCATTTTGGTGAAAAAAATCACCTTCAGTCTTGAGACTTATTTTCCATGCAAGTTAGAGCTATGAATGACTAAATCATAATAATGCTACTGGACGACGAGAGTCTAATGATTTCAAATTACGAGAAGTGCTTACATTGCCACCTGCTGGGCTCTGCCGATGCAGGAGCAGACAAGGCAGATCAACAAGGTCTTTCACAAATGTGCCTTGTTTTTCAAATGCCTCTTGCTGATACAGAATGGTGAATCATTTAAAGTTGAATAAACAGAGAGACAGTCACAGAAAAAAAAAAAAAACCCAAAACCATCAATGTTAATGATTCCAACAGACTACTTCTTGCTATTTTATACGTGGGCTAATCCCCAAACATCAACTCTTCTTCACAAAGCTTGTTAACTTTTTTGTTTTTTGTTAAAATGTAAGTAAATCCATTTTTAAGGTGTGTGTTTGGCAACTCTTACCACATGTGAAAGAAGGAACAAAGAGTATACAAGCAGGAACAAAATATACTTGGCATACTGAATAGTCTGGTGTTCTTGCTACAGTGCAGTATCTAATACTACAAAGACAGTGTAATAACAAGTACTTGAATCTTTTTTTCTGGAATAATTGACACCACTTCTACACGACTTTAGTCACTTTTGTGGTTATACAAATATTGTAGAGTTCTGTCTGTGCTGCTGTGAGATTATTTCAAACTGTAATCGACTGTGCAAATGTCTTTTAGTATTGCATTTCATGCAATGCAGCTTATCTACAAGATGATGCAGCAGACTTGGTGTAAGACGTAAGTGACGGCCCAAATTGCTGGCAAGTTTGCAGCAAACAAGGTGCTTTCTGAACACCTTTTCTATCTTAAGGTTTAAAAAAAATCCTGAGGGTGGGGACTAATAGGATGTTGCTGCATATGGGTCTTTGCCATCGAAGTGTCGTATGCTCTGTAATAAAAATATTCCTACTTCCACAAAAATAACTTTTAGGAAACAAGTGAAATTAAATCTAAGCAGACAGTATATTTGGGGAATTCTTTAATTTATAAATTCTTTGGATGAAAGAAAAAAAAGGTCAAAAATTATGTTTTTGAAACTGAAAACCAAAATTATAGAAATGGTTTAGTCCTCTATTGTTTATACTAAATTGATTTTGCTCCCTTCACCATTATGCTATTGAACAGGGACAAAAATCCAACTTCCTAAAACAGGAAAAAGATCCAATCCTAAAAATGTTCAGCCTTCATTTGTGCAACTGCACTCCCTCAGGTCAGAGGATTTACAGATGTTTAACTAAGTTTTTCTGGGAAAACATGTAACTGAAGAAAGTGTTTCACATATGTGTTTGGAATTCTTCAAAGGGTTCAAAGGGTTCAAGCTTGCTATTGCTCCGAGGCTTAAGGTGATGCACACTGAGAATTGCAGTATGGGGTATTGTTAAAGGACTTCAGGCAGGTGCATTCGGTTCTTGACCTTAACAGCAAAGAGCATCACAGGTGCTACAAAATCTGTCTGCAAACAGAATATATTACCCTATTTGCACACTCATGGTCAGACTGCTTTTGAGGCCAGATCTTGCTAAGTTGGAATTTGCTGGACATTTGAATGCAATGTTGCAGACTGTAGCATTGCCATGTTGTTGGTCAGCTTCAGTTACAGCTTCCTGCTCAGAAAGTCCGGAACCCCCTTCGTGGCCCAAGCGGAACTGATCAGAAACATCTGTATAACCACGATGTCGAAAAGCAGTGGGTATGTACTGGAACTCTTCTCTCAACAGTTGCCACCCTTTTCTTGTTCCTGTGCTGGATATGTGAGGAAAGAGTTAACTTTCTTCACAGTGGCTGGTATGAAGCTGTGTCTCTGGATTTGCTCTGAAAAGAGTATTGATAAAGTGTCTTTTTAACTGGTGCTGTGGAGGGCTTGCACAAAATTCGAGGTCTTTCCCAGCTTCTGATACTCGTGTTCCCAGCTTTCTCACTGCAGGCAGTGTGGGGGGACACTCAGACAGCTGACCCAAACTGACCGAAGGGGGATTTCATTCCCTAGTATGTCATGCTTAGTACCTGAGTGGGGAGTGGGCTCAGGGGCCATAACTCGCTCTTTAACTCTTTTTGTTCCTTTGCTAACTCTTCTGTTAGCTCCTTAACTCCTTTATTAACTCCTTTGCTGGCTCATTTTCTGAGTTGGTGGGTTTCTGGCTTTCCTGGTAATGCTGTGATGCACGGAGTTTGCTTGGACACTGCTGTGATCGCTCTTGGGCTCT
>NW_010228713.1:0-20992 GCF_000690775.1 Eurypyga helias
GGGGTTGTTCCTCCCCAGATGCAGCGCTTGACACTTGCAGTTTGTTGATATGCACGGGGCTATTAAAAAATCTAATGTCTTAGTCCCTACTATGAAGTCCACATTTAATTTACAAATGCTAGCCTACTCCATCGTTAAGGGACCATAATAAACACTTGTTAAAACCAAGTGGAATCAAAATGAAAAATGTTCATGTGATCTGCCAAAGTTTTGCAGAACAAACACTTTTAAGATACATTTACTTACTAATGAAAAGCCAAGCGTTTCACAGTCCTTCAGCGTAACACACAACCAAAACGCGCTGGAGGTATCTTTCCTTGCAATCAAACATTTACCCTTCGCCACTGGTGAAAGGCAACAAGATCTCTTTACAACGTCTCGTCTTTTTCAATAAATTTTGCATGAAAACATGTTACCCCAGCACAAAGTTGCCTGCTGTCACACTGGAAGTACGATAAATGTTTAATGAAAACAACAGCACACAGCTTGGTGTCAGACAACAGCTATCACACAGTCCTGCTTTGATCTGAACAGACACTTAAAAGGAGTTCTGAGCGCGCTTTGCACCACAGAACTCTATAACCTATATGCAAATAGGAGAAAATTACCATAAATGACTTCCTACTGCACAGGCTGGGAAGAGGTAAGGAAAATAATAATAATATGACAAGCTCCAGGAGTGTCTGACTGCTGTCAAACTCTGAGAAGTCCAACATTCCCAATTTCCTCCTAATGCCTTCTGCCAAGCTCATCATCAGGCACTTCTCCCCCCAGAACCTGCTGGGATGCTGCCAGGGCTGAGCACAGAAAATAAAACTCTGCGAGCGCTTTGGGCAAACGCCTCTGAGAAAGGTCCCCTAGACATAGGGACCTCAGCAAGTATCTGAGGAGGTAACATACGGAATTAAAAGGAAAATGAAGACTATCTTTGAAAAACAAACTCCTCAAGCTCTGCACTATGTAGCAAAGCATGAAGAAGCCGTGAACCCATTCATGCACAAACGTATCGATAGCCTTATTAAGTATCAGCAGTTGAAATGGTGGTCGGGTTTGATTAATGGCACACCACTTCTTTTTTCCTAACAACTAAGAAGCTGCCCTTAATTTATTCCATTAAAAATTGTCAAAAACACTTTAAAAAGTAATCCAAAATTCCACTCTTAAGCAAGCTAGGGGGAAACCCATAAATCTAGTAAAAGCTCTTTAAAGCTAACAAGTAGTTTGTAGGTTTTTCCTCCCAGGTTCAACAACGAACAACCATCTTTACAAAAACTATGTCTCAGAATGCCAGAACTTGCATGTTTTTAAGCTAATCAAGACTTTCAACTTCAAAATTCAACAGCAGGCACATGCAGGTCAATGGAAACACATATGCAAGTTGTTTTAAAACAAGTGAATGTAGAAAAAAAAAAAGGAAAAAATAAAAGATGAATGCAATGTTTTGATTAGCAAAAAAATCAGTGGAATATTGCGGTGGTATAATTATGTGTTTAAGTACATCAGCACTAAAAGACACTTTGCTTTTGAGGACTTTGACATCTGAAGATCGCTAGCATGAAAAAGCTGCTGGTCTGAACAGAACTATGTACCATTATTTTTAGAAATACTCAAAATACCTATTTCCCAGATTTCATGCCACCTTAGAACAACACTTTAGGAACACTTATTTATGTGGATACCTTTAAAGTACTAGAGAAAACACCTCATTGCATCTGGACGACAAAACTGCAGCGCTAATGCGCTTGTCAAATGAGCCACCTCACAACATGTAGAAAAAACACCTCACAACCTACAGTGCATTTTTAAAAGGTCACTGATGTCCAAAACTCGGGATATAGGAGCTAATAGGATGTTAGCAATCCATATACCATACAATGAAGAAGAAAGCTTTCAAGCTGGGCTGCTGCCTTAAGCTTTGAACCCAAAGGAACATGGGAGGGGAAGGGTTGCTCTATATCATTACCAGCAAATAATTGCTGTTTTCCAGTGAACATGATGTATTACTTCTTAAAACAAGGCACAAACAAAGGAAAAAGACAAAACCAAAATGTGTGTCAGGCACGGGCAGTGATACGGAAATATCCCAAAGGTGTATAAAATAAAAGTCACACTCTGGGACTGGCTGGAAGACAGCTTTAGTCTTATCTAAGAGGATGCCAGAATAAAGAACATACAGATACATCACATTTGAACGTCAGGAAAAGTGTGCTAAGACTGTTTCACCTCGAAAGCCAACCGTATCCTGGGCTGATCAGAAGTGTGGCCAGCAGGGCGAGGGAGGGGATTCTGTCCCTCTGCTCTGCTCTGGTGAGACCCCACCTGGAGTGCTGCGTCCAGCTGTGGAGCCCTCAGTATCAGAAGGATATTGACCACTTGGAGCGGGTCCAGAGGAGGCCACGAAGATGCTCAGAGGGCTGACGCACCTCTGCTATGGGGACAGGCTGAGAGAGTTGGGCTTGTTCAGCCTGGAGAAGGGAAGCTCCGCGGAGACCTTAAAGCACCTTCCAGTACCTGAAGGGGCTACAAGGAAGCTGGGGGGGGCTTTTTACAAGGGCCCGGAGTGACAGGACATGGGGTAACGGGTTTAGATTGGAAGAATTCTGCCCAGAGAGGGTGGGGAGGCACTGGGACAGGTTGCCCAGAGAAGTTGGGGATGCCCCATCCCTGGGAGTATCCAAGGCCAGGCTGGATGAGGCTTGGAGCAACCTGGTCTGGTGGAAGGTGTCCCTGCCCGTGGCAGGGGGGGCGTAACTAGACTTTAAGGTCCCCTCCAACCCAAACCATTCTGTGATTCTATGATTAGGGGGTGATGGTACATGAGCCTGAGGCACCTGGAGACCTCCCCAGAAAGGCTCGGAAGGAACTGAAGTTTGAACCTCTTCCAACCAGAGTCTTGACCTAGGGCTCAAGTAATACTCACGCTGTTGGAACAGGAGAAAGCTGGTTTGCTTACCTGTACCTTAATAAATTAGTCTCAATAAATTAGCATTTGATCAATAATCCAGACTGTATCTAGCACCTTGCTTTTCTATTTTGATGGGGCAAATAGGAAGAAAGGATTCTGTAATAAAACCCCCACTGTCAGTAGTTCAAATCTTATTTTTAAGCATATGTTTCTCTCTAGAAATCAGTGCAATTCCTCTTCAAACAACCAACAAGTTGGTTTTTCGGTTTGGTTTTGGTTTAGTTTTTTTAAGACAAACTACATTATTATACTTCCAGGAGGACTATCACTAATTTTCCCACAATCAATCAAAACCAAAACTCCCTTCTTGATAAGTCACTGGAAACTAAACCCAACCACTCCCACTCCTTCGATACAGAGACAAGGCTCTTCCCTTTTTATTCAGTGACCTTTTCTGATCAATGCTACCCATTTTTTCTTGGTTTAGCCCAGAGTGCATAATCTCACGTATGAGTCATTTTTGCAAGGGAAAAAACGAAACCAAGAGAAGAAAAAACAGGAAATGGGACAGCCAAATGTAGGACCTGATAAAGTACTCTGGTGGAACAAAGAACATTAAAGCTTTGGGTTTTTTTGAATAAACAGAAATGTAATAAAAGGAAATCACTAGACGAAAACTTATTGGTAAGCACTAGATACCAGATGTCAACAGCACATCATAAAGTTTTGCAGAGTTAACAGAAAATGATAATGCATCACAAAATGTACCTTGGTCCTTATTTTATCCATTCCATTTTACTCCTAACACTTCACAGTGTATCAGTAAACACAGCGCGTTCCATAAAAACTGCAGAGGTGTTGGAACACCTCAGTACAGCACTTGTGTGTTAAGCTGTGCTGAGGACAGGCAAGCCAACCACGTGTGTGCTAATCGCAAAGTCCGAGCGCTGGCAGAGTTCTAGGATAGAATAACGGCCCAAGGCAAGACGTGCACAACGTCACTACTGCAGCCACGGGCCGTAACGAGAGAACAGTGCTGTTATTACAAGCAGAGACGTACGGTTTGAAACTCGGCCTGGGAGATGGGATGAATTGAAAAGGCTGCAAGGCCAAGCAAGTGCTTTGACTCTGGAAACACTGACAACAGGTATTTGGAAAACACCATGGCTTTTATTCATTCTTTCTAATATGTTTCCAGGCAATAAAGCTCTCTCCCATGCACTGCAACAGAAATACAAAACAAACAACAGAGAGGGAACGCAGTTGTAACAACTACTACGGGACCAAGAGACCACAGCAGCAAAAGCAACCTGGTTAGTCCAGACCACCTGCAAAAGGAACACGCGCAGCACTGCAGAAGCTGAACACGCGCTGGTTGAGAACATTCCTTGCTACCTGCTTGCCATCAGCTTTACTCTGCAAAGTTTTCACTGGAAATGAAACCATCACAATAATCTGAAAGATGGATCTTTTAAAAATGAATATTTGGGGTGTGCTGCTGGGACACTTTCTGAGTTTGCACCGCTTTACCTTTTAAGAGAGTACAAAACAATTTCAGAGCTTGACAGACTGCTCTTCAGGCCAGGTTTCTTCATCAAGTACTGTCAGATGCTGTAAACGAGCTTCCCACCCCAAATGCAAAGCAGCTGTTACCACAATCTCCCTCCATAATAGCAGAACAAATAGTATATCCCCTAAAACATTTCAGATTGTAAGAACAGAAGAGTTCAGCTTTTTTGCTGACTGTAACACAGCCTGTCTCCCCGAAATAGCTGACGCTCCTCCAACATTCAAGAAGCTCAGGGCTGGACCTTAAAGAATCTTCACCGCCATGCAGGATGCCAAAGGATGACGGCTGGATTACTACAGCAGGTTTTTTTTTACTCTTCACTTCTCTCAAGATGTGTATTGTGAAAGAACCTAAAGTTCCCCTAATTTAAAAACCAAACACAGGCTTTTCTCCCTCATGTCTACAACCATACACAAGCCAAGTGCAGAGAAGAAAATTATCATTAGGGTTTAAACAAATCACACATAAATAATAACATTCGCTCCTGCATTAGTGCAAAAATTGCATTCTGATGATCCCCTTTAGAGGAACAGTCAAGTCCCAAATACATGAGTGCTTAGATAACCTGCAGCGCTGACAAACTGAAATCCCTCTTTTATGCAAAGTTAAACTACAAAGTCAACCAGCACCTGATAATTTATATTACATCTTCTCAGATTCTGGCTTTGGGATGACCCTCTTACAGCTTTAACATAGCTAAGTTTCAGTAAATACTTTCCAAACATACATGAATTTAAACTGAAAACTAGATCTGATATGTCTTTGCGTACTTGTAAGGATTCATTCCAAATACAGAGGTCAGAGGACTATTTTTCCCTCTACAGTCTCTTGCTGTTGGAGTTTCTAGAAAAGCTCTGTAGAACAACATTACTTTCAGTGCTGATCTAGATACTCGCTCTAGCAATTCATTCACTTGGAGAGTCACCTACAATGAATTCCTTTCAGTATTTCACATCCAAATGTACACCTAACAGTCATTTTTTGTGTCCCTTTAGACTTTCTTCCTCATAATTCAGAGAAAAATATAAATGTGAATGACAAGCTGAAAGCCCAGCACCATGGCTGTCTTAGCTAGGGCAGCATATGGCAGGAGGGAAAATAAAATACTATTTTTTTCTTCCTGTCAAACTGGATCCAACATAAAACAAGAAAAAACCCAAACATTCTGAGGAGGTATCGCCTCTCTCTGTTCACTGGCTTCAGTGAACAGAAGTTCAGGCTTCAGTTCAGGCTTCAGTGCCTCCTGGTCTACTCCAGCATTAAGTCAAGCAGGTGAGCAGGGAAGTTCCAGCCAAGGCAGTGACACGCCCATAAAACAAGAAAAAACCCAAACATTCTGAGGAGGTATCACCTCTCTCTGTTTACTGACTCTCCAGTGAGGCTTCAGTGCCTCCTGGTCTACTCCAGCATTAAGTCAAGCAGGTGAGCAGGGAAGTTCCAGCCAAGGCAGTGACCCGCCGTGCTGCCGCAGAGCAGCACCAGTCCCAGAATCTGCCAAGACACTGGGCTGCGAAGGCAAGCTGTAATAAGAGTTACAATTCCAACCATACCCACAGAAGGACATCTGACACCACTACAAGACAAAAGTGCTAAATTGTAACATCTACCCTCAAAAAATATCAGCGAAACCGACTTGCTACCTTCTGCTGACCACAGCCAACTTCAAGGGCCTTACAGTTACTGGGAAACGAAGAACTGTCATGGTGCTGTCCTCAGAAATGAGGATCAAGACAGAACAAAGGAACCATTGAATCTCCCTGCTGCTGCAGAAAACAAACAAAAAATGCCAGACGCCAACAGACTTACACAGGCAAAAGGCTCACTCAGTTTGTGTTGTACCATCCTCCTTCCTACACATCCACAAAGTAAGGACAGGTGAGCTTCCTTGGTCAAGGAGATCTTTTCCTTCCCATGCTTTTCACCCAAAAAAGAAAATAAACACATAAATAAATGACACAGAAGAAGAAAGCTGAGAGCCTGGGAGGCCTGAGGAAGCCTCAGACAAAAACACAATTGTAAAACATCTTACTTGGCCTCATTTTCCTGGAGCACACACAAGGCAAAGAGAAGCGACACCACCTCTTTGTTCCTACACACATGCATGTAAGGAAAACTGCAGGTTCCTAATTCACTCTGACTGGGGTCTGTAACAGAATCTTCTGTAGAAGCATAACTGTGCAGTAATTGCAAATAGCAATTGCACCCAAGAGCTCCGTCTTCCCAGTGTATTCAAATACGTTGCCCTGCAAAGCCTTTAACAAACAACAACGTGATGCTGATACAGCCCCCGTCTTCAGAATGACAAATAACTGCAAAGGGAAAAAGCTGCGCAAATCCATATTCTCTGCACAGATATTCTTTGATCGCTATTTGATTAAACTGAAAAACATGCTGTTCCCCCTCAGAAAAGTTTATGAAGCACAGATTATATCAACATCATCCTAGGAACACTTCATTTTGTAGTGTAATAACGCTCCAAGTTAAGAGATTCCTGTACCAGCCAGTACCTGAGCTCAGAGGAAAAAGGACTGATGTCGTGAAACGTTTCTAGTATCGATTTGTACTCTTTGTCCTAACTACCTTGGAAATGACCCAAACAGGACATTTTGTTTTCAAATTTAGCATAAGCAATTTTCTAAGTTATCAAAATATAAATTGCTTGCTTCCAAAAAATTTCAGGGCAGTTCTACATTCTTCCTACCGCTATCTCCTATCGATCCTTGTTATAAAAGCACAAAGGCAGGCAGCATGCTCATAGAGCACTGCTGTATTCCAACAGGATTTAAGATGTGCTTCCACACAAAGTCCAGAAAGCCTCTCACACACCACATGTTATGTGCTCGGTGTGGATCCTCCCTCCACTTTTCTACTTCAATTAAAAAAAAACCCCAAAAAACCACCCAATTTTGGCTGGAACATCCAGGCTCATCCTCAAGTACCAAAATATATTTGAACTGCAGGTAAATGGGTAAAAGGCATCTTGTTTGTGACTTATCAGACATCTCAGAGGTCCTGTTTACACTCAGTGCTACTAATTGCTGAAAACATCCACAAGTAGTGACAAATATCCCAAATGGTTTAGTAAAATGAGGAAAGTATTCCTGAAAGTGAGTGGAAGGCGTCACTCGAAGTTCCCAGCAGCTTACGTAATGAACTGCAAATAAGTAAAACCATGCAAATAGCTAATTCCAAATATTGACATAATCAATGCTATTCCCATGGACAAGTAGGTAACGATATCTGAGGGACATCAGAAGGATATCAACTGGTTGGAGCAAGTCCAGAGGAGGCCACGGAGATGCTGAGAGGGCTGGAGCCCCTCTGCCATGGGGACAGGCTGGGAGAGTTGGGGGGTTCAGCCTGGAGAAGGGAAGGCTCCAGGGAGCTCTCAGAGCCCCTTCCAGTACCTGAAGGGGTTACAAGGAAGCTGGGGGGGACTTTTTACAAGGGCAGGGAGTGACAGGACAAGGGGTAATGGGTTTAAATTGAAAGTGGGAAGGTTTAGATTGGATATCAGGAAGGAATTCTTCCTGCAGAGGGTGGGAGCACTGGGACAGGTTGCCCAGAGAAGCTGTGGATGCTCCATCCCTGGGAGTGCCCAAGGCCAGGCTGGATGAGGCTTGGAGCAACCTGGGCTGGTGGAAGGTGTCCCTGCCCATGGCAGGGGTGGGACTGGGGGGGCTTTCAGGTCCCTTCCAACCCAAACTGATCTGTGATTCTGTGACTGAGTAAGTAGAATCATCAAGCCATAAAGCCATGGAGGTAGTTGTGAGGTACCTCCACAAAGGTGGGTGGAGGATGTTACTCTAGAAATTCCCATTTAGCGTTTCAGTGGGAATCCACCAAAGGGAAATTCACGAAGGGACACACCAGTGTCTTCCTTTTTAAAACCAATCATATAAACAGGAGAAAAACAAACATTACAGTAAAGCTGCAGGAGATCAAGGTGTATAAAGCAGAGGTAGTTACGTAAACTGCCTTTTCTGACACCTGTAACAACAAGGTCAACAGTCCAAGTCATTTCCAGCAGAAATCAGGTTGACAGCAGCCCATCATTCACCCAGAGCAAGTGCTTCTGCTGAAACTGTACGCTGAGCCACAAATGAAGCCCAACAGGAACTTCTGACAAAGTAGGAAGGGGTGGGGGGGGTCAACAGGGAAAAATGTTTTCACAGGAAATAATCTTCACACTTCCCAATACGCCTCTTTTTGTCTTTAAATTGTAGTTATTTTGTACTGGGAAAATATCTACATTAAATCAATTGAAGGAAGCTGTTTAGCATATTTGCAAATCAAGGTGAAAAAAGAATTGTAAATTAAACCATCATTTAGTTTTAAATGTTGTCACATCCCATGATTTTAAAATATTAAGAATCACACTATTCAAAGATTTTAAATTATTTCCACTTTGTTTATATAAAATATCTCGTGCCACAAAGCAAACTGATTACAAAAAGGTAAGACCGCACTAAACTGCTCCCTGTTTTTATTATAGTCACATTGTTTGTCGTTTCACTTACCCAGGCTTCGGGCCATATATCTCCTTTTCTTTTCCTTTGCCCTTCTCTTTTACTTTTTCTTTCTCTCTGCCTTTACGCCGCTCTCTTTCACGAGACCTGCTATGAGTTGTCCTATGACTGGATCTTTCACTACTTCGACTATAAGAACGTTGACGAGGTCTTGATCGTGATCTACACAAAATCCACAGGATTAAAATTTAGCAGTCATGCATTTACCACTGTACCTTAGATTTGTTATATCGCCCCACTATTTCAAACAAAGTTTTGAAGCATTTAGTCATTTCATACTTTTAAACACAAACCTGCCAGTTTATTGAAAGTGAAAAAGAAAGCGTTGCTTCTACTCTGAGGAAAGAATGTAAAATAAATTAAACCACACTACGTAGTATTCACCCATTAACAAAGTAAACTGGTATTACCAAAGTCATTTTTGGAGCTATTGGAGAAGGAAAGAAATTTATTTTTTAACATTAAACTTTCAATTCTTAAGTTCTAATCAATTTAGCTTGGCAAATAATCAAAGCTGCTAAGTGCTTGTATTTATATATTAATTACTAACAATAGCCACGTTCCAACAAAAACCAGGAGACCCAGAAGTGACGCGTCCAAAACGCTATCCTTAGCCTGCAGAGCTGACACTTGCACACAGCTTCTTACGATGAAACTGAGATTTGAAACACACTTTGCAGAAAACCTATAAACAGGCCAAGTCACAAATAACGCCAGAAACTGAATACAGGCGCAAGGGTTTGGGAACACAGCTGGTTCTTGGTTACAAGTTCCTGCAGGGCTATTGGATACTCAGTTCTCAATCCCATTATCCATCCCTCTGTAATAGATGTCTGTTGTTACAGATATACCTGAACAAAAACAGCTCAACCACTATTATAGTGCGAGTTTCGCTAAATTATCTAAAAAAACCCCTTTTCGTGATTCCTGAGTTTCCTTTAGATGATTTTCTAAATCTTAATTGAGACTTACTCATGGAACAGTACATCTGTACTGATGGTACATGAGTAGCTATACGCAATGTGTATTTAAGAAAACAGCAGCTCAGGTTTGCTTTAGACTCTGTTACAATCTACGTCTTCACAAACGTTCTGATGGCACCTCATTGAAACCTTTCATTAAGTACCAAGAGGGCTGGGAGACGAGGGAGGGGGGGGAGGAGGGCTTTTTTTTTTTTTTTAAAACCCTCTAAAAAAGAGTTTATTTAGCACCTCTTGGAACTCAAAACTCCAAGGGCCTTTAAAAGCAAAATCACACTGAAAAGATCACTCAATTTAAAAGGCAACAACTGTTTAATAAAACTCAACAATAGAACAAGCAAAAGAAAATACTACAGCCAGATGAAGCTATAAATTACTTTTAGGAAGAATGTTGTTGGGTCTGGAATTTGTCCAGCGTAGCGGGGTTAACATACCTGCTCTTGCCACTGAGCCTTTCAGACCTGCACTAGGGGTCAGAACCTCAGTCTTACATTTCATTCAGCAGATGGATCTCTTGCAACACAATATCTCCTATTATCCATCACACTATTAGCGCTAATACAATAGATCAAATTACCACTGAAGTGGCATATTATGAACTATACAACATTTTCTGTCTCAAAATGGATTTTTAGTATGTCATCACAAATTAAACAGCATCCATCCATTTTTTAGTCCTCAGGTAGAGGAAGTTTTGATTTAAAAGAGTATTCTGAATATTCAATCCAATTTTTGGTTGGCACAAACACACTGGTTTTACAAACATCGTGATGAGGCAGGCACAGATTTACAGACCACTGCCTTACAGACATTCACTGTTCAAAGGTAACCATGATTTATAGAATCACAGAACGGTTTGGGTGGGAAGGGACCTTAAAGATCATCTAGTTCCAGCACCCCTGCCATGGGCAAGGGAACTGAGAACTGTGCACGTAAGATGCAGAATCAGAAACCAGAAGAAACAAATCACCCTTTAGCAACACAAATCACGTTCATTTGATGCAAGGCCTCTCCTTCCATGAGGGTGTAGTCCTTCAAACACAAATAACTGAGGAATCTAAAATATTTCTTACTAGAGAGATTAGTTTCTCAGTGCAAGTTTGAACTTGCAAACAGCAAATTCTGCTCAGATTAGCTGGATGCTCGAGTCCGAGATTTCTGTTCGTTCACATGTCCAAATGGCAGGTCCAAATTACATACAGGAAAACAGGTTTCATAAATTCCAAGTAGATTTGTTGCATCAAATTTGTAATAATGTACTTACAACAGCATTAACAAACTTAGAAATGTTTTCTTCATAGAAGCTGTCACTATTCTTTCCCTTGCAATCTTCTGCACCCATAAAATTTATTAGCCAAGAGTGAACGATAATAATCACTATACCTTTGAGTTCTACAGTTATAAATATAGCTGCTACAGCTTGTGATCCCTGTCCCAGTCAGGCAGATGACTATCAATGGGGTACTACAGTGATGATGTTAACAAAACCTGTGAAGCTCTACTCCACAGCAGCCATCTCGGCGGGACACATCCGTTCAGTCATCCTTCAATTACCAGAGCAGTTGATCTGGGCTGTGGATCAGCCCAGAGCACAGATGCAGACAATCCAGAATTGGCTTCACGCAGAGACAACTTCAGTTTGGTCGCACTTGTCAGCTCAGATAACAAGTTAGCACACGTAGAAGGGTCTCCCGGGCAGTGCAGGGGTCAGGGCTGGCTGCAGACCCCCAGCCTATCCCAAACTGACTGTGATGCCCTATTTTAGGGGATCCATAGAGGGAACAGTGCAGAAAAAAAAGTTGCAAAGTGACCAAAAGAATAAGCAAACGAGACTCACTTTATCTTTCAAAAATAGGCATAAGATGTAAACTTACGGAAAAAACTTAAGGAAAACTTAAGGAAAAAAAGTCAAGAATTTTAAACATGAGAACAAAAATGAGATTATTGATTCCATAAAGTTAAGAAAACAACGAAATGAAGCTAAAGAGATTAGATTCATGGCAAGAAGGAAGCAAAAGGTATAGAATATCATCTACTGAGAGGCCAAAAATATGTATTCAGAAAGCAAAGAAATTCTACAAAAACGTTTTAAAAATACAAGGAAGGAAAAGCACAGTTTCCCAAAAAGCATGCAAAAGGCTGTGCTGCGTTTTCAAACCCTACTCTTCCTGGGATTTTATTTACTGGTAAGTACTCCCAAAACAAACTGCCACTTAAAGCTTCCCTCCTACATACAACTGTTCTAACACCGCATTAGCTAAACCTGCCTGATTCCCTCCTGCTCTGAGGGAAGCTCCAATCTCTCTTCCATCCCAGTCTCATTAAACCCAACCTAATACAATCAAAGCTAATTCTGCAACACCAAGCACAAGCTCCAACCAAGCAGGTACAAGAGGGCCATCTTCAAAGAAGAAGCCACAATTCCCCGGTCAGCTTGGTCTCGTCTGAAAGCACTGGGTAATGCGACCGCGTGAACACACACCATCCTGCAAGCACCAGGACAGAATTAAGACCATATTTAAAAGCAAATCTGGAATGCCGTAAGCTTCGAGTCTTTGACTTTGCAATCCAGATAGCCTTCTCTACTTAATTTCCATGATGCTTCTTCCCCCCCTCTCTCAGCCTTTTGAAGGCTGAGGTGACATTCAACCTCTAACATCCACTTTTCTGCGGCAGCTGCAGAGCGTGAACAGCGAAACCTCAGAAATCTAGATCAGGCTTTGACAACTTCAGGTAAAGCTACTGCCCTTTCTCTAGTGCACCAAGGCTAAAGGTAATTAAAAAACTAAGATCAAGACCTACAAGAAAATTGACACTTCATGCTGCCTAAAATACATTCCATATTTCATCGTGTCTTCCCCAGGACAGGGGGACACAGTCAGCACAGGCTGAGCTGACGGGTAGAGCGAGGACTAGCCCCAAGCCAGAGGGCCACCACCAGCACCTTCCCAGTGCCAGGCTTAAGCACCTTGAAAGCTGCACTTGATGCCACAGAACTCCATTCTACAGTACGCTACCATTTTAGTAAGACAGTTGTCTCTTTTCTTCACCTGTAAGCCCAAAATCCTAAAATACCTTTATTTATACTTTATGCAAACTTCCACAAGGCCTATACTACACCCAAAATGCACAATGGGCTCTCAGCAGTGGAAGATGATTTCATAAAGTGAAAATTAAAGTACGTGGAATTTGCCACTCAGTGTATAACGAGCTGGGGTACATTTCCAGTTGTGAACAAATTCACCCATACGTTACCATGACTTACTATTAAAAATACCTTGTGATACATACAGAACAAGAAGTAAAGACTTTATGAAATGGAGCTACAAGTCATCTGTGCCAAGAATTCATCTCTAAACAAGAGCAAGAGTCCACAGATCAAGCAGGGAATAGAGATTTTTCTACTTTATTACTGGTGAAAAATAAAAACAAACCCAGTTATTCATATTAAAGCAAGTCCCAAAGTGCTCAAGTCATAGAACCACTGGAGGAGAGAAAAAAACCCAGGCTGGCAGTCTACTCTCCAGCATGCACACCCCCTTCCCCCAAACCAACGCACACAAAACACCCACCCACCATGCCAAAGGTTAAGTCATTTAGTCAAGTTCAAAGATCTTCAAAGAGTTCTTAGATCCAGATAAGCCCATATGTTACCAAAATTCTGTGAAAAGCTATTACTTTCGAATCTGCTTTTCATGTCTAAGTTACAGAACACACAGATGCTTGGCATCACTCAGTATCCCTAAATTCTCACACCAGATAATCAAGGCTCACCAATAACTTGCCTATCTAAAATCCTAAGAAACGTCTTTATTCCATCAACACTTAGTCCACTTGTAAAAATTGAAAGTATCCATAAAAGCCCATTCAGTTACTGCACAATAAGTGTTAATTTGCTAATTTCTTCACAGGTAATCAATTAAAATGTAAAATATTGGATAAAATTAGTTGCACTAAATTTAACAGCTGCTCCATAAGCATAATTAGTTTCACAAGGGCCATATGTATTCTGAACAGAGACAGAGTTGAAACAAATAAGCAGATTTTAAAACAAGTTTGAGGAAATCTGCATTTAATTAGCAGGTGGGCACTACAACTGCATAATGTTTTTATACATTTATATTTATGAAGTGACAGAAGATCTAAAGGCTTTTTAAAATGGCGTTTATTGTTTGAATGGGAACTGTTTTGCTGCATGCTAAAGTGATTTAAATCCTTATAGCTCTGCTTTGAAAAAATCATAAATGGTGAAAGAAAACATGTGGAAAACTGTAAAACTAGAAAGAATTTGCGACAAAAAGCAGATACACATACCATAACCAAAAGGAAACTACACTTAATTAAATGTACACTACATCTGGAATATCAGCCTAATAAAACGTGAAACTATTAATTTTCATTGTTCTAAAGGAAATGAGGTCAGTGTCGTTTAGTATTTCCCCAATTATATTGCACTAAAGCATTGAACTATATCTTATAGGTACAATCTGATCTTTTCAAAACACTAGAAGTTGAAAACAGTCACTGAGATAGACTTTTTAAACTGGAAAGAGGAACGAGAAGGAGAATACAAGGCAGCTTGAAGAGAAGAAAATGAACATTCTTTCAGTGAAGGGACATTTCTGAAAAAATAAGTGACTTCATTGGCAAAACAGCAATCGCCACCACTTAAAAGTTTCTGAGATGTCAAGTTCTTCCCTAACATTTTCCTAAGTATCTCCCAGTTGATACAACTCTTATTAGATTATTATCATCTCAATAGTCACAAACAAAACTGAACAAATTCATATACCTCTTTAATACTTTAGCAATAAATCAAAAGCCTGGGAAAGAACAATGAAACAACTGCATTGCGTCAAACCTGGATATTCACACTGGTAATAAAGGCACAGTGCAAACGCACGACTAACTGCAGCAAAAAGACATGCTCTCTCTCAAAGCATATGAAGAGAAAGTTTCTTGTCTAACTCAACTCCACCAGCCAGAAGAAAAAATAATCACGGTACAAAGTTCCTGGGGAAGGTAAAATAGTTTCAAGCACCAGATGCACTGGTAGTTTGCAATTTTAAGATGCAGGCATTTGAGGAAATTAAAGGTGGATAATATGTATGACAATATGGTTTATTTATTTATTTTTAAATAGAAGGTGAGTGAGAATGAAACGAGGCAGAAGCAGAAAGGCAGGTTTTAAGTCTGAAAGGAGAGTGGTGCTCAGAGGAAAAAGACGGCAGTTTGGACAGTTGGTAAGCCACACAGTGGCTTCACCCGACACAGGCTTCAACTTAGTTCAGTCATAAACAATTCTCCACCTATAAATGACATTAATTACATAATCAAAAATTTGAGGAAACAATACTCAAGATCCCAGTAAGCTGTAATTAAAAATAAAAACATTGTTACTGAAAACTTGGCATGCCCAGTACCTAATGCCGCCGGACAGGACAGAGAGAGGAGACACTACTTTTAGTCCTGTTTGTTACCAAGCTACTTCTCCAGACTACAACCTTCCGCTCTACCTCTGCTCACAAAGATTCAAGTGCCTTCTCTGCCCCAACGCCTTGACTTTAGGACATTGAGGTCCTTGAGCGTGCCCAGAGAAGGGCCACAAAACTGGCGAAGGGTCTGGAGAATATGTCTTATGAGGAGCGACTGAGGGAACTGGGCTTGTTTAGCCTTGAGAAGAGGAGGCTGAGAGGAGACCTGATCACTGCCTACAACTCCCTGAAAGGAGGTTGTGGAGCAGTGGGTGTTGGTCTCTTCTCCCTAATGACAGATGATCGGACGAGGGGGAATGGACTCAAGCTGCGCCAGGGAAGGTTTAGATTGGATGTAAGGAAGAAGTTCTTCACCGAGAGGGTTATCACACACTGGAACAGGCTGCCCAGGGAGGTGGTGGAGTCACCATCCCTGGATGTGTTTAAGAGACGGGTGGATGAGGTGCTGAGAGATATGGTTTAGTGGCGGACAGATACGGTTGGACTGGATGATCTCTAAGGTCTTTTCCAACCCAGTGATTCTATGATTCTATGACTATCCTGCAAAGAGTCTGCTTACAGGAGCTGAAAGACTCTAGATACAGTGCCAACAACGACAGCCTAGCTCGGTTTGCTACGCCAACATCACCACAACAGTGTTGGAAGACCTACCGGAGATCGACAACTGGGTGAAAAAGAATTGACTCCAGAAATACATAAAGTTTACTTAATTGAGCTTTTATGTCAGCAGTTCTTCACTTAAAGACTTACTTCTGGCGGAGTTCAGGCAGAACTCCTTGCATAAGGAATGAGGGATAGAAGAGAAATCTGCCCACAGCCAGCTGCGGGAGCACTTTGACAAAAGCCTCCACAGAATCACAGAATGGTTTGGGTTGGGAGGGATCTTAAAGCCCCCCCAGCCCCACCCCCTGCCATGGGCAGGGACACCTTCCACCAGACCAGGTTGCTCCAAGCCTCATCCAGCCTGGCCTTGGACACTCCCAGGGATGGGGCATCCACAGCTTCTCTGGGAACCTGTCCCAGTGCCTCCCGGCCCTCTCCAGGAAGAAACTGTGGAGAACTAAAACCAGAAAACAGACTTTACCAAATAATATCTGAAAAGCAGAAACATAAACCAGAGATTAAACAGCTGCTATTCAAGCACAGAGATAAACCGTTTGTGTTTGCTGTTGTGCTTTTACAAAATCCTTGACAAAGGTGGTTACGCTAACCTGTACGTACCTACGACTCGCTTCCCTCATCGAACGGCTCGCTTGCGGAGCGTTTCCGTGCGTGCACAAGTGTGAGCTCTGGAGAAGGCCAGATGCACACTGCAGATCCGTGTGGAGGTACCTAGACTAACCGCAGTGTTATGGGATACACATTAGTTTTGCATTCGGCACAGCAAACTAGGTGTGCTATTTTTAAACGGGCTTTTTTCTGCCGAGGCAGGACAGTGGGAGCAGCTGCAGCCAAAGGAAGTGTAAGGAAGTGTGCTGGCTGGGATTTGGGAAGGGAGAACAGCTGTGTGAACAGCTCCCACTGTTCTACTGGAATTGCAAACCGTTTCCCTCCCTCAGCGATGGCAGGAGGGGATTCTCTCCCTGCTTTACTCCCTCATCTTGCACAGAGGTCACTAATGGCCCTAGACGTTACGGGTCCAAAGGAGCCGATGACCTTTGGCCTCATCTTCCCTGGGGGGAAACATGTTGCATCACTCGTTTCCCCTGTTAATCTGTGTGAAGACCCTGAACCGCCTCTCTTTGCAAAGGTTTCTGCTCCAGTTAGGACAGCTGGTTTAAGGACACATCTATTTTTTAAACAATTTTCTCTCGCATCTTTCTTTTCTTAGAGACTGCTTCAAAAAGGCCTTTTTTATAACCCCAAATCCACGTCACCATCTCATGACTGAACAGAAAAAGCTAGAATTTAATTCTAATGTTACCTTCGGGTAAGACAACAATGAAGAAAGGGAGTTAGTACACCATCTCGGCTGCTAAATAAACTAAGAAAAAAGCCACCGCTCCGATTCCCCACCCCTTCTCATTCAAAGCAGATCTAGCAGTCTGGAAGCTGGAGACTTCAAGGGCATAAAAACACATACACCTACACAAATGTATGCAATACCCAGCTCCACGTGTACTGTATATGAACTTAAAACCAAAGGTAAGGTTGATAAGTCATTATTATTGTAGTAATCTGTTAACAAAACAAACAAAAAAGCTCAAATACTGAGAATATCCAGCTTGTCTTCTGCTCACACAAGAGTTTAAAAGCTACTCAACCTCAAGGTGAGGCAAAAGCAAAACAGTTGTGGCCACAGAAAGATACCAGCAAGGACTCCTTCCCCTCCCAACCAAATTCCAGAACTGCCACTGCTTAGGCTGAAAAAAAGCAGCCAGAAAAAATGGTTGCAGGACATTTCTGTCCCTTCAGATTGTCTGATCCTGCAGAAAAGACATTTCATATCTTTTTTACATCTTTTTTCAAAAAGAGTAATGGGAAAACTTGAATTCTATATGAACGAATAAGAGAACATGTCCTGTTAGCAAGTAAATTCATCAGGCTTTGTAACCCATGTATACACACACGTGCAGCTATTCTATTCTTGATACAGCTGGAATCTATTTTACAAACCAAGGGCCCAGCTTACTTTCAGGACCCTCAATAAATACACCAAATTATTCGTTTCTACATCATGTAGGCATTAGCGACTCTGCATCTGCTATGACAGGAAGACCTGGATGTATCGCACAGCCATGAAAAAAGGTCAAATTCATTTTCCAGATGGAATCACTATCCGGGTAATTATTTGTTGTAAATTTGACAACACCTCTGATATTATGTTAAAACGTTAAGGAACACAAATGAGTGATTTCAAGGTTGAATTTCTCACTTTCCTGGTGCCTCCAAGAAGTTCAAACTAGCTACTTTTCTGTCTCTCTTTGACAAGACCACTGTTGTATTTTTTGAGATTATAAGACATCTAAGATTGAGGCCCCACTCAAGGTTCGAGCTTAAAGATGTTGTAATATTTATGTATACTTACATCCAAAAAAAGATATTAGACAGCTGAATGAAATTACCTAAACAGATGCTTGAAATCAACTTACACCATGGGACAACAACTTTTCTCAAACTGCAAAAATCCCCTGCACCCCAAGCCAGAGCACTACAGCACCATCGCTGTCAACACGAGGTGCTCAAAGCACTAAGAAGCACCAGCACAGGTCCAAAACTGAACCAACAGAAACACACCATCTCAACATTTCCCATCCTCTGACACAGCAGCACCTTGCAGAACCATTTCAAAGGCCCAAAAGCCTGCTTAAAGACAAGATTAAAGCAGGTCTGTCCTTTGAAACAAGTATTTAAAGACTGGAACTATTGGGCCAGACTGAATTTGCATGACGAACAGAGGTCTGAAATGATGCTTTGGAAAAAAATACTTAGATGAAAAGCTGTGTGTCTACTTTTACTTAACTGGTAATTAATTAACTATTGCTATGCACACACATTAAGAAAAATGGAAACATATTTATTTAATTCAGTGATAACCAGCTATTTTAGATTGATATTTCATGAGATGTAAGAATTTTGGGGTATTCCACCCATCCTTTCTACCACATTAGGTTTCTGAAACCTATAGAAAAACTTTTACAATACTATCTATTTTTCCCATTAAAAAAAACCCCCACAAAACAAAACAAAAACAACCCCCACATATTTAATGAAAATAGCCACAACTTTAATATAGGATCAAGTCTCTGAAAATTAAGTCTCAAAAGGGTTTTAGAAACTCCTGAAGCACACACACAAAAACAAGCAAACACCTATCATGCCATACTGTCAAAGTCTATTGACACAACATAAACAGTTTGTATATTTTATTACTACTTTTCAATACACATTCTATAAATGCAGAGGTAATTTTTGAATTTACATGCAAGTTAGAGGCATCTTACTTTAATATTTTGTATTTTATAAGTACAAAGTAGACAGAGGAAAGCATGACCTTTATTTTTTACTATTCTCCTAGAAGAAAACCGGAATAGCTTCTTTGCCAGAGAGTGATGAAGAATACACAGCTGACAGGCATATCTGCCACAAAAGTCTACTTTACTGGAAGTTATCACCTATAACCTTGCTGTGTCTTTCCCAAACCCCAACTCTAATAACTAATTAAAACTCCAAAGGGGAGGGCAGGGAGGAAACTCTGAAAATTCCATTTGGTATTTAACAGAAAGCAAAAGTGTTGTCACCACGGAACCTGCAATTGTTCCATAGTGAGAGTTAGAACTGAAAGGTGATAACGTATTTTAAGCTTACAATGTAGTGAGCAAGGAGAACTTGCCTGCCACCTCCGAGCACCTCTTCAGCAGTCGCCAATGTCCCCATGCCCAGTGACACTGCTGCAGTTCATGGTCCTGGCAGACTGTTGGTTTGCTGTTGTGTATTTTCCATGTCTCTCCAATTTTGTTTTTTCCCTAAACCTGTAGTTTGATTAGTAGCAGGAAACAATAAAGTCTTTGGGGCTGAAATTCTGCTTTGAATACTCTTCGATAGTGCAGACAGCCCACTGAGAGCTCGGTCCCTGTCTGACACTTTCCCATTGTAAGTAACATAGGGGTACGCTGACTAACCGCAGGCAACCAAGACGTTACCGTTCCTCAGATGAGATGATATCATCTCTGACCATCTATTGTACTTCACAGTTGCAACGTACTAGAAACGATGACTTTGGTTACCAAGCTTCCTAAGATGCACCAACCTTGAGATGGTATCAGCTTACTGTAAGATATGTTCTGAAATAAGGTCAAGACTTCATTGTATTATTCAGATAATTCGATCTTTTTAATTTACCAGAAGCATGGGAATACTCTATAATTCAGACCCTTTACCACAGTCTTCAGGAAAGCTTTCATCAGAATACTCGAGATCTTACTTCACCCGTTTGCCTGACCTGCAACATTCCTACTTCCAATGCTCCTTTCAGGCTAGGGGGGACAGTAACGACGCATGCGAACAGCCCCGAGTTATTGCCCCTCCGAGAACAGGGCTCTGTTGCCTTGGACTCAAAGATCAGAGTTGCAATCTAATGCACTTTTGCAGCCTGCAGCTGCAGAACTGGTGATACGCTCTGATTTTAGCAAATCCTTGCTCGCTGGGTCTAGCAGATAGGACAATCAAAGGTAAACAGCGTGTAACCGCAGATTTTGTCCTTCTGTAAATCACATACAACGAGGGACCCCATCAGGAGACATTGCTGGTTTTCTCCTTAGGGAGCAGCTGGGCCCTACAACAGCACGCATACACACTCCTTCCTTTCCCTGTAGTTGTGTTCATTCTACTCTACTTCATATTGATTTCCAGGATTTTCACAAGTAAATTTAACCGTAGACTGGAATCATGAAAAAGAGGACCCATATATTCAGATTTGATACTTAAAACTCTTATGTCAGAGATTTAATAACCAGCTGACTTGAAATTAGTAATGGAGACTAAACAGATAATAATTTAAATTGAAGGCTTGC
>NW_010228713.1:21024-44095 GCF_000690775.1 Eurypyga helias
TTTGCTCTTCCAACGCTGTTGCCTGCCCCTCCCAGCAAGACAAGATGTAAAGTAATATTATGAAAATACCCACCCATAGATTCTCAGTATATTCACATTTTTGAGGAATGGATAGTTTAGGGGAAAAAAAAAAAAAAAAACCACCAAAAAACAGACAAACTTTGAACGCCAGACAAACAAATGAAGCAAAATATTCTGGGCAAGAATAGCATTAACAACTTTTTGTTTGTTTGTTCTATCATTTGTTTGTAAGTTGTACCATATGGCACAAAACTCGGACAGAATGGAGCATAAGCAGCAGCAGTGGGAAATAATACCATTTGGTCATTTTCAACTCATTTTCAGAGGGGAAAAAACAAACAAACCAAGAGTTATTTAACATTCCCCACTTCAAACCTTAAGGGAAGCAGAAGGATACGGATTCCTTGGCAACTAGTCTACCCTCGACTGGCGAGCTCAGCCTTAGGGGGTCTCCAGCCAAGACAAAGCAGAGGTTGGTGGGCTGTGAGGAAGGACTGACAGCACAGTGCCCCTTGCCAAAGCTATAGCTGCCGAGGGACGGGGCATTCACCTGCATTAACCTGATCGCTCTAACTTGTGGAAGGGACATGACTCCTTTGCTCAGTGTGTGAAATTTTTATTTACTGCCTCTGTTTAGCCATTTCCTATGAAATTTTCTTTTCTCTGGTTTAGTAGGAGAGTCAGGTCCAGACACACTTTGGAAGCTCTCACCAGAAGGGCAACAGCTCTACCTAAAACGAAACCCAGTTGTCTATTAAATTATTTCTGATATGTATTTTAAAGTATGCTAAAAAAATTTATGAAAGCCTGAGGAAAGCTCCTTCCCAACCTATGTTCTTGGTTTGTAGTCCTCAGCTGCCATAAGAGTACCATCATTAATTGTACACCTTATTTTTGTTATATAATAAAGCATCCTTACTTGAACTCGGAAATACGAATGCCTTTTAGCCAGCAAAAATTGCATTTTGTTAGTCAAAATGAGATACAAATTTACAAACTACATGGCAGTGCAAACAGGTCAGTCACATTTTCTTTCAACATAGAAGGAAAAAAAATTATCTAGACCACATTTCCTGCAAATTTCACATGGCATAACACTGTTTACCAGTGCCCTAGTGTTGGGTAGTCTGTGGAGAAACAGCGCAATGTCAGTACAGGGTAGTAAATTCAAGTTATACCAGAAAAGATGACTGCTTTAAGACAGGGCAAAGACCAAAGGAATGGGAAGCACTGCCTAAAGCTGCTCATTGTTTCAAAGCATGTTGAAGGTCCCCAACAGCAGTACTCCCGCAAAGCCCCGTGGAATACAAACCGAGCATCCAAAGCAAATCCCAAAAGGAAGCAGAAAAGCCCTCCTGTCTTCAGGAAGGAGGACATTCAGTACACAGAGAGGCTCCATAGGGCACGGTTGGCAATGGGGTCCACTGCAAACCCCAAATTCAACACAAGCGTGTTGATGTTGGAATTTGGTACCTACATAAACTATGTTTGAAGTTCTCACAGTGAACAGTTTTATAACGAACACGATCCCCATTGCACTGCTACGTTACATCAGAGAAAAACATGCTCACCAGCAGTTACAATTTTGGCTAACACCAGGCTTTCCAATACAACCAACCAGCAAGTCCAAAGGCAGATTAAAATTGTTGTTCCACCCTAAAATGTATCTCCTAGGAGTAGCTTTGATAACCTACAGCACTTCCATCACCATGTATTTGATGTGGCTTCATAAAATACAATTCCTAGTAAGTATCAATAAGAAAGGCTGTTTGTATTTTATACAGTTTTTCTGTCTTGGAGTATTTGTTTACAGAAGTAATCTCTTCTCAGAGGTCAGCATTATAAAAGTATCAAAATTAAAACAAGTTAAAAAATCTGAAAGAAATCTGCAGCTTTCCTTGAGGATTAGTCTATATTTTAGTTTATGCTGCCACAATTCACTTGCTTTAACCCCTTATCTGTTATTTGAACTAATATTGCATGGATAAATGACATTTTTGCCTTTTTTTTAAATTAATAACTGTTTTCAATCTTGCACTTTAAACCTAATTTGAACAATTATTTTTCAAACTTACGTTTTAACATTCAATTACTAGAGCCATTTTTTTTGTAGCAAAAATGGCAAAGTGGACCTTTCTTTTATTAGGCTACAATTTGCTCACGGGTGTTTTCTTAAGCCACGTGAATGGCTTATGTGCGTTGACAACATCCCACAGATGGTTATGATTACGCTCAACAGGACAACGCACTCCTTGAAAACTTTCACAGACGCTTACCTAATGGGATGTCACATTAGATCCAACAGAGTAAGATAAAATAACTACATCCTGATTATAACATCTCAAAAAGGTCGGTTTCAAACGATATTCACAACATTTCTAATGTAATTATTGACAGAAGCGGTGCACTAACATCCATGTAAGAATGAGGTTTTAAAACCAGGGCGATGATTACACAGTTTTCGTCTGTCAGAAGATGTCCTTGAATATACACAGCTGTCAACATCTTGGAAATGGATGCCCCTAACTACCAAACTCTGGTAAACGTCAGAATTCGATTTGACTACTACTTGCTTCCTCTCTTAATGCTTAATGACTAATTCCTCAGAGATACCCTTAAAAGCCCTAAAATGTTGTCCTTGGGTAGAAACTTTCACTCAGCAATCAATCGGGAGCAAATTAGATGATTGTGTTGAAATGTACTGCACTGTTTAAGCTAACAAATGAATGAAGAAAGGTAGTATATGGGAACATATGCCACTACACTGAAGTTGCTAAAAGGGTCTGTTGGAAGAATATTTGGTTTCCAGTGAAGCTAATGTGCTATAAGAAGGGACAGTGATGAAAGAATACCAAGTCATATGGAAATCCAAATATAGTGACAGACACAATTATTTTACTAATTGCTAATGAATACAGTCAAGTGGCTTCAAAAAGCAAAACTTTGCTTGGACTACTTCAGGTTTTGACCTCTGCATGAGCAAATGCATTTCAAACCGAAGCCCACCAAAATTGATTAACGGCGCCAGCCAAGGCCAGCGTGTAGTTGAAGCTTTTTTCCATCTATCACATGGCCCCAAGGATAGTTAAATGAACCTTAAAATGGCTACAAACAGCTCAATGACTACACAGACTCCTGCCAATTAGAAATAATTAGGCAGTCATTTTGGTGGTAAGTCTTTTTAAGTGCATACATAATGATGCAATGATGCTTATTAGCGATCTCGTATGAGCTATGCTCAAACAGCCTGGAATAATTATGCAACTATCACAAAGCCTTGCACATCTCTGTACTTCACCTTAATGCATTTAAAAATCCACTTCATTACCTCCAGTAATTAATCCTCCATTAATTGCAGGAAAAGCCCAGTTTACCATGCTTCGTTTCTAATTATCTTATAAATAGTTATGGTTCTAATTAATGTGTTCATTAAGCTGAATATCTCTCTCAAAGCCATGCTCAGAGCAAAGGTTCCGCTTTTGAGAGAAAAAGCCTAACTAGCCATAAGGTGAGGCCATTTTGGTTGTATTTGCTTTTATTTTAGTATATTCAACCTCCTAATTGGCATTTAAAATCTAATTTGGAAGAACTTCAAGAAGACTATATAGTAGAAAAATAGGAAAAGGCTTTTCTTTTTTTTTTTTTACCCATACTCCAATCAAGAAGCTTAGAGCTTTAACAGGAAAACTTTTAGCATATCTTTTTGATAAAGACTGGTAACAGATTTTCAGTGCTGTGCCACAGATTAATTTAAATTCTATTATGGTTTAGCTTATCCCTGCACGCTTCCGTATAAGAGAGGCAAAAACTATAGAAGAAAAATAGATATCTAACAGTATATGCTTAATTAAAAAAAAAAAACAAACCACACCACCACATACCACTGCCCCTGCCTTCACTACTAGGGTATAAATGGTATAAATAATATAAATAGTACAGCATTATGAAACAAATTGAAATCAGTTATTCGAGATGAGCATAATATAACCCTTCAAAGTCACTGAGGGTTTTTCAGTCTGCCTTACTAGGAGCTGATATGATCCTATGAAAACCGCAACTGAAGAATATCTTGAAATGATACAATGGATAAGGGAATTCCATATTGAAAGCATATGATTCACAGTACTTTGGGGGCATGCATATAAGAGTTTGCAGAAAACCTACAGATTCAAAATAAAAAAAAAATCTACAAAAGTAAAATCAAAACATTTATGTCACAGTTACTATTAAGGTATAGTTATTAACTTCCCATCTTTTCCTAGATTTTATTTTTTTTAAATATATATATATATTTAAATGCATCTCTCTCCAATTACAAATACAAATCAAAAAATGCAAAAACTAAGTTTTCACATTTTTTCCTTATGTGGTCACATATTTAACAAAATACTTTGCTCGGATACTTGCTGTTAAAATAGCATTTAAGCAAAAGGACAAAGGCTCTACATATGCCTGAAATTATCAAACTCTTTGGTAATCTTTCCTTCCAATAACATCCCACCTTAGTAAAATCTGGAATCACTGAAGTCAAGTGCAGCTTTGCCATCGACTCTGATAGGGCCAAAGTTTTATACCAATAAACTTACATTAGGACCAGATGAAGCGTTGTCATCGATGTATATTCCTGCTCTTGCATTACAGGGAGAAGTTGCAGACCAGCTTCCAGCCACAAAGGCAAGACATTACTGATGAACAACATCCTAACTCCCTGGTAATTAATTCCTCCCAGGACCTGATATATTTCTAGTGACCTATTTAACCTCTAGTTTGAAAAAAGCCCAGCATCAGGCACAGCATACTCCACATGTTGCTGACCCCTGATCCAAGGTGGCTGGTTATAGGAACAACGGTCTTGTTAAAACCACCCCTCATGTACCTTGAATAAAAATAACACAAGAGTAACATACAACGATGATTGAGAAGGACTGTGGCAACCAGTCTAGTAATACATAAACATGGCAAGGAATCTGGGAGAAACAGTAATCCATCATTAAAACTGTGGTGACCAGGGAAGCTGAGTTAGGGCTGTAGGTGGCATCTTAACTCTGGCTCATACAACTTCAGCAAGGTTGACTTGGGTGCATGTGACAAAATTCAGGTTGAATTTTTGAAATACAAAGGGTTGACAGCTGCTTACACTGTACTGTTAAAGGGTAAACTTAAATCTTGCTAGGGTTTTTCATATTCTGGCAAGTCCCAGACAAAAAGTTACAGTAAAACACTTTTTCGGCAGAAATACATGGTTTTCACCTGCATCTTTTTAAACTAGATTGTTACTGTCACGTGTTATTAGAATTAAAAAGAATGAAAGCAAACAGTAAAGTGTTTCTAATAAATTCTATGATTCTGTGCTTCACATTTTCTTACTCACATTCTAGAAAGTAACACTGGAAACAGCAGCCACTTACACATAGCACACAATGACGGTCTTAGATTACCAGTGCATCTTTAAGACATCTGCTACATGATGGTTTGCAAGGCTGCCTCTAGAAACATGAGCTCTGCAGCAAAAAAACCCAACAGATTCTATTTTGTGGCCAGAGCTTGGGTAGCAGAGAAAAAGAGGGTCAAAAAAAGGAAAAGTACATAGTTTAGAATGTAGACATGCTGAAATCAAAAGGCCAATTCTCCACTAAGGGGAATCATATTCTTCTTGGGTACCTGTTCCCAAATAGAAAACAGAAGCATCAAAAAAAAAAAACCCACAAACCAAACAAACAAAAAAACATCACCAAACAAAAAAAATCCCTTTCCAAAGAGAGAAATAAAAGGGCTTAGGAAAATAAAAACCTGTACTTAAAACACATCCTGTACGTAACACCTGGCCTGCTTCAGAAAAAAAAGTTTATGCGTAATTAGACTCGATACTTAGCTCTAAATGAACAGCACTTATGCATTCCTATCTTTTTTTAAGGCTTTTTTTTTTTTTTATACCAATGAAAGGCATCAAAGCAACTGTCACTAGCAGCTATCTGGCCTTATTGATAACGTACGGGCCCTTGGCGTTGCCTTGTGAAGTTTAATTTCCCAAAGCGGTCAATTAGACCTCGGTAATGTGCTCATTGGTGGGTTATCGCTCTAGGATATCTTCAGTGCTACTGCTTCACCTCTGTATTCTTTCCAGTATAGTCATGTAGACAAACTACTAAGTTCCTTTTTCAAAAAGTCAGTTATTACAGCTAAAAAATATTATGAGAGACTATTGGTGACGCAACCTGTAACTCGACAAGATGTCAAATAAAAACTGCAGGTTTTCATTTATTGGGGGAAAAGGAAGAAACATGAACTGACGTTAGCATCCTCAGAAAAACTGAAGGTCACATGGGCAAACTCAGTAATTTGAATTTCACTGGTTCTTCCCTACCCCAAGCCCTTACTGAAATTTAATTAAAGAAATAAGACAGTAACTTAATTAAATATACATTTTAATGGACCAAAGACTCCAAACTTCCCCTTCCCCACCAAGAAGAGACACAAACTTACTATGTACACTGATTCCTTACATAACTGTGTGGGTCTGTACAGCTAGTTGCATGAGAGTGTTAATTCAGGGAGCAAGGACAGAAGAAAAAAACATCCTAGGGAGCAGATAAAAACTTTAAAAGAATAGTAACTCCAGTAGCTACTACCAGGAAAAAAAGAAGTAATGAAACATTTCAAAAGAAATATTCTGATAAACACCATTGCTTGATTTCTTATAGGACTTTTATCTGCTTCTTTTCAGAAAATTCTTGGATCCATTTCCAAAGGAATCATAGAATCATAGAATCACTAGGTTGGAAAAGACCTTAGAGATCATCCAGTCCAACCGTATCTGTCCACCACTAAACCATATCTTTCAGCACCTCATCCACCCGTCTCTTAAACACATCCAGGGACGGTGACTCCACCACCTCCCTGGGCAGCCTGTTCCAGTGCGTGATAACCCTCTCGGTGAAGAACTTCTTCCTTACATCCAATCTAAACCTCCCCTGGCGCAGCTTGAGTCCATTCCCCCTCGTCCGATCATCTGTCATTAGGGAGAAGAGACCAACACCCACTTCTCCACAACCTCCTTTCAGGTAGTTGTAGGCAGTGATCAGGTCTCCTCTCAACCTCCTCTTCTCCAGGCTAAACAAGCCCAGTTCCCTCAGTCGCTCCTCATAAGACATATTCTCCAGACCCTTCACCATTTTTGTGGCCCTTCTCTGGACACGCTCCAAGACCTCAATGTCTTTCTTGTATTGAGGGGCCCAAAACTGAACACAGTACTCGAGGTGCGGCCTCACCAGTGCCGAGTACAGGGGGAAATTTCCAAAGCACAGGAGGTATTTCCAAAGCATTTTTATAGACTAAGACAGCTTTTCAACAGTGACAGTATGTGCCCAACCTTGTTCTTCACAGTTTCCTTGCCAATTCTGGTTTCTTAGAGCAGATATACAGGAAGAGCAACGTTTGTACCCTTTCCCCCCATAGCTGTCTCATCACTCCGAGTCAATACTGCTATTGATTCTCAAACTTCACTTCCCAATTCCTTCCATCTCCTTCCCATCGGACAAGGAAACTCACTGTCTGATGTCTGTCGGATGGTCAGTTCAGAAACCCTTCACTTTCTTCCCCAAACCTTTCCTTTTCCCCAGAACAGCTAACATCACCTATGTTAATGCTTATTCCCACAGCCAAGACCTTTACCCTTCAACTGAAACCAACTTCAACTTAAACCCATACATCTGCATCCCATTTTAGTCTTTTTCACAAGATTCTTAAAACCAGGTACATCTGCATCCCATTTAAATTTAGGCTTTTTCACAAGATTCTTAAAACCAGTCTTCTAAGTTCTCACAACTGCAATTCATCTTATTTGTGTGATGATCTTTGCACACTCCTTGAACCATTCCAATCTTTCTTACTATTACTATTTTAATTAATCTCTCCTCTCCCTCCTCCTGTTCCTCCATAAACTCAGTCTAATTTGCAAGGCCCCTCAGAATTTTGCTCTTTGTTTACCTGCCATTATCTGTTCTATTGCTGCTGACATTAATGTCTACCTCAAAACGTACATCCCTTTTATCTTCCTCTCTCCTAAGAGCCTGTATTTTCTTTTCATGATTATGCTGTTCTAGAAAATTCTTCCTCAAGTTGTTGAGAATTAAAACTCTACATTTTAAACTATCAGAAGCTATCCATTAGTGCGTGCTAACCAGAACGAGACAGACACAGCCTGTAACTACAAGGAAGTCCTGAACACAAGTTGGTACAGATTATGACTTGATTTCACACTTGTTATCAGCTGAAAGATCTGATGGTCCAGGGTTTTCATCTGGAAAGATGCTAACACATTAATACTACCACACCAAAATAATATGAAGCACAGAAAAGGGAGACAAACAGAAAACAGACCCGTTCCTATTCACCCTTCCAAGTAATGCAAATACAAAAGTTTTGTGAGACCCCACCTGGAGTGCTGCATCCAGCTGGGGAACCCTCAACATCAGAAGGATATCAACTGGTTGGAGCGAGTCCAGAGGAGGCCACGAAGATGATCCAAGGGCTGGAGCCCCTCTGCTACGGGGACAGGCTGGGAGAGTTGGGCTTGTTCAGCCTGGAGAAGAGAAGGCTCCGGGGAGCCCTTAGAGCACCTTCCAGTACCTGAAGGGGCTACAAGGAAGCGGGGGGGGGCTTTTTACAAGAGCCTGTAGTGACAGGACAAGGGGTAATGGGTTTAAATTGAAAGTGGGGAGGGTTAGATTAGATATCAGGAAGAAATCCTTCCCAGAGAGGGTGGGGAGGCACTGGGACAGGTTCCCAGAGAAGCTGGGGATGCCCCATCCCTGAGAGTGTCCAAGGCCAGGCTGGATGAGGCTTGGAGCAACCTGGTCTGGTGGAAGGTGTCCCTGCCCGTGGCAGGGGGTGGCACTGGGTGGCCTTTAAGGTCCCTTCCAACCCAAACCATTCTATGATTCAATTATAATATTTTGAAGAAGTTACTGGGGGTTTACTATTACTTATTTAATGACCCTTTTCACATCACACTTCCCTGCATGACTAGAGGACCCTACTTTTAAATATTACAAACTCTAAATGCTAAACCCGCAGAATTCTGGCAAGCTGTGAGGGTTGAATGTAACTTAATTGTAGTTTACATTGCTAGGATAACGGCAACATCCGTGAACAAGCTGCTTTTTCATATCAAAACACAAGTCTATCCCAAAGCCACCCATAAGAAATAGGTTGCCCTGCCACCAGAATGCAATAAAGCGCACAAGTTTCCAGATTAAATCAATTAGACTGGAAGAATGGTTAAAAAAAAAGATATTTAGCCATGTACCCACACGCAGACTGGGAAAGAATACCCACCACACTGATCAAACACCTCCCTCACTGACAGTCCAGAGGCGCCAATGCCACAAAGAGGATTACTCTACGCACGGTATTTTCCCTGCTAGACATGGAGAGATGTACTAGCTGTTACTGTGTCAGTCTTCAACTTGAACTCTGTTAAAGGTATTTCAAGGCAGCAGCCTGCAGTTTAATGCAAAAGGAAAAGCCAAACACACTTGGCAGATAATAAGAACAAACTTGCATCTTTAAAGGCAATTATAGTGAAATACTCTATAATCACAGAATTGTATGAAATCAAGGAATAAAGGTTAACCTATTCTGGTTAATTCTATTTAAAGCCACACGAATTAAAATATTTGCGTTGCGAGTTCTGGTGTAAAGTAAGTGTTTTCATATACGATTAACTTGCAGAACAATTGCAGTGAACACTCTAAAAATATTAACAAGACTCCATCCACACAGAAATTATATGAAAACTGAGTTTCTCCATTCCAGAGAAGCATAATATTCTAATAAGAACTATCCTAATCTTCACCCAGCAATAATTTCAAGATGATATTATTATTCTCATTTCCTTGAATAATATCCATACTCCAGGGCCATTTTCCTTCTCATATTCAATATCATGCATGCTTGTATCAAGATTCCTTTCTTCATATCCTGTCACAGTATCAATCACTGCCTCCTGTCCACTCAATCCACTTTTGATTTATCAGCCGCCGTCTTTCTGGACTCCATAACTCGACCCAAACCATTTTAGCAAGACATTGACAAATAGCACCCAGTATCACATCAACCTGTTCCACTTAGTAAACTAAGAAACAGTAACTGTGACATCTCTGCATAAGTATTCCATTCTATTCCCCAGACTGATGTATATTAATGAGGAGATGGTATTTGAAATGCTTCTTCCACATCAGCATCTAATATGATCAAATTAGGAAATGGGATGATTTATTAAATTTCGTAGAGCTGAAATATTTCTTTATATCACTATATGTGTGGTTTCAGAAAGTGAGCTGTTGCTTTCAATTTTTCTACTGAGGATGTGCCTGCATTTCACAGACGAATTATTGTCTTTAAAAAGATTGCAAGAAGGCGAAATGTTATTAAGCAAATGCTCAGTAAAACAAACTAAATCGGTTTTAAAATTCCTAATTTAATGTAAATCTTGGTTGTTTTGCTGAAATTCAGTTTGTGATCTTATTAAGTCATATTTGCATTGTACTATCTTGCTGTAGGACAGGTTTAAATTTATAGCATTACTAGAAAAGCCCCACTTTTTGACTCAAAAAAAAGCGTCTAAAATAAAATAGTTATAATATGCACAAGTTTTCTCATCTTCTAAAATAAAGTACAAAAAATTCATTTTAGGTTACAAACAATACCTACTCAAAATGTTTTTAAAACATGTCATTGTAAAGATGTAACTTTTCAAATTAAAACTTGATATTTCAGTATTCTCTGTTGTTGGAGCTCTGTAAATAATTCACTCAAATAAAACACCTATGTGAGAGAAGTTATTAAAAAAAAATACATTACAACCTCACACACATTTTCACCACCTTGAAAAACCAACTGTCTTAATGTGGAGGGGGACTGTGGGGAGAAAAGACATTATGGGATCCAGAATTTGTGCCATCTGCTTGCCTTATATGAAAACCAATCCCAGTGATTTAAAGATGCCAGGTAATGGATCTTAACTTCCAACATAAAACTAGCTTTCTAGTCAGTCCCATTCCCACTGCAGGGTGGAGAAACAACACACCAACCCACCACCACTGCTGCTCACGGCCTAAGGGTGGTAGTCTGAAGGTCCAACAGTAACGTCACAAATATCGGTAGCACAGAGACACTCTATTGCTGTGTCCCATATTGCTGCTCTCCAGCTGGGTCATGAGAGTTTACCCCCCGCCACTGGCAATTCCCAAGTTGGAGATGAACGAGAAGGCGTCAGTGGGTAACACGCTCTTGAGGGCACTGACTCAAGGGGGCTGCCCGAGCTACTGCTGACCATGTTATTAGCTAGTTGACATAGTGTTTTCTTCAGCCCTTACCTTTAAAAGCAAAGGTAAGTGGCTGTACGTAAAAAATTAATTTATTAAATGTCAAATTCTTATGAAAATTCCACTTCGGTGCTACAAACACATACATTACAAATGCATACATTTCTTAAGACAAATACTGTCTCTCCTCAATTAACAGCTTTGAATGGACATTTCTTGTCTGACTCCTTTATTCATTTCAACTTCTGGTATGCCCAGCCTCCAACAGCGAGGGCTTCCACAGCTTAACTGTGCCATCTGTAAGAACCATCTCCTTTTGTCTGACTAGGATCTGCCACCAGTGCTTCAACCACTCGACTCCTGCCCCAGGTCTCACACCGGAGGTCTCATTCCTTAATCATCCTTCCGTGCCCTTCTTTTTTTATTTATACCCCTCCATCACATTCCCTCTTTCCCCCAGGCTCTCTTTTCCAGCCTGAAGAATCACCATGTACTCAGCCCTCTCAAAGCTGTTTATACCTTCGATTGCGTGCACAAGACAGATTTTGAGATAGCAAAGAAAGGAACTACTTGGCACGGCTGCAACTGCCTCAGCCCTAACACACAGGGAAACCACAGGCCTCTGGTAGCAGCTTTCTGCAACCTATTTAACTCTTCTCCAGAAATAAGATTAATCCATGGCTGCTCAGCGTAACATTGCAGCAGAGAGCAGACTTGGAAAAAATGACGATAAAGGCTTCAATGCCCTGTTGGGTTTAGTTTTATGCTTTTAACATTTTAGTTTCATGCTTCTAACATGCCAAAAGATTCCCGTCTCATAAGTTAGGGCGTTATTGACAAATATTCTCCCTGAAGAACCAAGTCTGTGAATAGCAGCATCATTTAAAGCGACCTGCAGCCATACCTTCGTAGCTGTCGTGCTGGAAAGCACTACTGTGTATTTTATACACAACACTCCCTAGCACAAAACGGAACAAACAGCAGTCATGCTTTTCAGGTTTTTAGGTGCTTTATTTCCATATATTGCAATGGCAATTAACACCTGTAAATGCCTTGGAAAAGATGGCCATTAGGCCACTTCTAATGAGATCCGCAGTTTATACTGATCACAATAAAACTGAATAAATCAGGTTATCGTATTTCATACTGCTGAGTATCAGACATACTGAAAAACACCATTTTCACCTTATTCTTTTGACATTTCCGTGTTTAAAGACTGATTTTGTTAGCAAAACAGTGGATATTTACAAGGATATTTACAGGGCGCAGTAGCTTACCCGGGTGACCAGCTCAGAGGGTAAGTATACCCGAAGAGATCAGGCCGTTTAAACCACCAAACTGCTACTACAAAGGCACCGTAGCAGTAAGTGTCCAGGCAACTATTATAATGAACAGCTGTGAATATGCCATGCGAGAATACAAATAAGAGAAACGTTCCCATCTCTCAACAACAATTTTTCAACATTTGGAGGCAACAGATCTACTGATTTGGAATATGAAAATAACAGGGTTTACTAAATTCTTGGTGCAGGTACACAGAATTACCTGGCTGAAGACATGTAAACACATACCAAAAAAGCTCTGATCTGTCTGATACACTCAATTAATTTAAATGCAATAGAAAGTGCTAATAGTAATTCTGATATGCAGGGTAAACTTTACTTAAGCTTTTTAATTAAAAAATACACATTAAAAAAATTGAGCTTCTTGTAATTACAGGAGTATATAGCAGATTTTATAATACCATTTGCAACATCTGATTAAGATTTAATTATGTTTGTTATTGAAAATACCTATTTGTCACAATCCAATTTATCCAAAATTTCAGCACTAGAGATATATTTAAATATTAAGAAAAACTTGCATAACTAAATACTCATCTCTTTCCAAGGGAAATACAGATGTGAAAGAACAGTTTAGTCCAATCTTCAGGGAGCCAGTGTTATGGACGGCAGTTATGGAAATCAGTAATCAAAAAAAAATCCACGAGACGTTTTCAGATGATTACAGTTAAACCAAGGTGACACTTGGTCAAATGTAAAATATATAACTCAACTTCAAACCCAAGTGTTCCACCAGTGTAATTTAAAGATTTAGTACATCAAAAGCACAGCAGAGAGACTTCAAATTAGGAAGAGTTTCGAGTGACATGTACTTTAGATGATCACTTGCAACCATTTTTTCTAGTACATTCCAAACTCAGTAACTATATGGAGACTTTAAATTAATGTTTTTACAGTAGAAATAATAATTCTTTTTCCTACAAAAGAGTCTTACCTTCTTGTTCTACTTTTTGATCTTGATCTTTGAGACCTGTAGGATTTGCCTCTGCCCCTTGATCGGCTACGACTGCGTTTTCTTCTAGAACCATACGAAGAACTACTGCTCGATCTGTGTCGGCGTCTAAAACAAAACCAGGCTATTAGTGTGCTACTGCTTCTAAAATAACCCAAACAAACAAAACAGGAACAAAAAACCTAACAGTTTACTTAAAAGGGACACACAAACCTGTGGGTTTTGTACTATAACATACTGTAGAAACCTCAAATACCACTACTACACTGTAATGTCATTCACATGCAGATGGGCAATGCCTGTCTTAAAGAGCTCACATTGCAAAATACACATCTCAAGGAAGAAGAAGGGCAGAAGGAGAAACAGAAGTTCACTGATTTGCCCCAAATCATGCAATACCTCAAGGGACCAGGACCACAACCCAGCTCTCGATGGTTTTTAGTCCCATGACCAGCTCACTGGCACTCAGTCCCCTCTCTGCCAAATCTAAGGTTAAAGAGGCATTTAGACCTACATTCTCAGCAGGACTTACACAGAAACGCACCGTATGGGTTAAAGGACTACAGCTCCAGCGCTAGAATTCAAAGTCATGAAATGTAATTGCTGCATTGCTGCTCTATACAATTGTTTCCATATATGTGCATTCATAAAATGTAAACATAAAAATGTATTTTAAATTATGCACACCTAAAAACATCTCTCTCCATATAAATCTACGGATGTGTTCTCTCACTTTTCTCTGCACTCATGTAGACAGTTCCCCCCTCCCCTTTTTAAGTACAATTACTAATCAAATAATCAATATTAATTGATATATTCCATGTGAGCTTGGAAGTTTTCTCCTGCATTCAGTCAGGAGTCAGAATGGTATCTTCTCTCTCCCCCTCCAACCTCCCCATTTCATTAATTCAAACAATAAATTCTTATCCACATAGGAGAAAGGTGAAAGAATACATACTAAATATACAAATTAAACCAGAACTGGTGGGAGGGATACTTTCCAATTCTTATTCTTTTGCAAAGTTTCCTCTCAGTATCCATCTCCCTGACAGCAATCAAGTAACAATTACTACCCGTAGGACAACCTCTGTATTTTTGGTCTTTATTATGTTTGAGTAATATTAGAATACAACACCGCATGAGACATTTCCATAATTCAGGATGTAGCCAATGGGATACGTGCTTATCTCACTTAAGGTGCTTGAAAAGGTGCTGTGCTACCCACAGTTGTTTCTGCAATGGTCTAAACTGGAAAGATATATAGGTTACCAATAAAGAACAGGTCTTCATCTGAGAAAGGAATGCAGTGTTCCAGCTAAAAGAAGATGAAGTAATCTTAGAGACTGCTGCTTCTGATTCGTAAGGGTCAGAGAGAAATCCAGCAGGACCTCAGTGTGTAACAGTGACTTAAGTGCCAGGAACAAATGCCCTAAACTAAGGACAACGTAAAGGTGCCAGCCAGATCCTAAAAGCAGACACTTTCGTCTTTTCTGGATTCAATTTAAGTCAACTGGTCTTCGTCCAGACTCTAATCTCCCTTCGAGCTCTGTTTTTATCTGCGAGATAGCCATGCCTGCACTGGACTAAAGAGATTCATAAAGCTGCATGTCATCAGCATATTGTTGGCATCGAAGCCCATGTCATCTCCCTGTGTCCCCTAAGGGCTGTATGTAGATGCTAAGCAGGAGCAGAAGAAAGGGGGGATGGAAACAAATAAGAAACCCCCCACAACCAGCCAACTTGCCCCTCACAGACACACTCTTCTGCCAGCTGAAGAAAGGCCTGTGAGGAGCATTTTCTAACATATTTACAGCCCAGCTAGAGACAATGAATATTTTCCAGCTCCAGTTATCTATAAATTGACCCCCACCTGCTCAGTTTGACTCCAGCATCACTGCAAGTCAGCCTGAGCCACAACCAGGGTAGCCAAAAAAGTCAGGTACTGCAAGGGGCCTTGGCTGAAGGAAATATGATGTTACATCAAGAAAAAAATGGATCAACAGAGCTGTAAACACCTGGCTGGCTACTGTGTTCTATACACAGAAAAAATAGCAAGAATTATGGTGAAAACAAGCTGTTGCAGCAAATGTGAAGACCTACTGTAAGAATTACTCTTTCTACTGAGGAAGTCTGCTTTGTCCTCTGGAAAGACCCACGGGGCTTATTGCAACAGAAAAAAGGAACAGAGACTAGTCTATAACTACTTTTCATACCAGTGTTAACACACAAACTATTATATTTCCAAAAAGAGATTCCAAATTCATTATTTAGAAGGAAGAGAAAGGCAGAGTTATTTTAGGTGGCTGAGTTTCTGTTTAATAAGAAAGTGACCTCTGGTTCTGCATATACACCGGGTTTGTATCCTTGGAGGGCATGAAGGTGTTTGAGGTTTGGTGGTAGGTTTGGATTTTGCTTTAAATTTAAATGAAAACCTTGCCAAATCTTCCAAGACTGGGAGCAAGCTCTGCTGTAAAATTCCAGCCTAGAACTGATTACATATTGCATTCAAACACTTCTAGCTTTCTGCCATAACATGAAAGACCTCACTTCGTAAACGACTGCAACAGACAGTAAATTACTAAAAATGCACCTTTTCTCATAAGAATGTGAACGAGACTGGAGATCTCGAGACCGTGACCTTGACCTTGATTTCCTTCCAGATTTTTTACGGCTGTATGTTCTGCTGTCTGAGGAGCTACTTGAAGATGATCGCCGGCGGTGTTTCTTCTTCCTCCTGCTTCTGTTCTCTTCTTCTGTGTCAGAGGAGCGACGTCCCATTTTTAAACTATGTAAAAACAAAAATTCTAAACTGTAAGGAAGTCTCATGCCTACGTGATGTTGTTTTATATATATGTGTGCATGTATGAAGAAACACAACTTTAAAAAAGGTATATTTGGTTTGTGGGCAAAAATAAAAATCAAGATCCTAACATAAGACGTCAACAAGTTCATGTTACCACGTAACTCAAAATTTACACTGTCAGAATAGTGGAATTAATTTATTATGGTATCAAATATTTGTTGTAAATTTTCACAAAATTTCCAAATTTTCACAAAAGATAACTAAATTTTCACAAAAGATACTTCACAACCATTTAAACAGATAAATGCACTGCTAAAATCATGTAGGCCTTTTTGCCTTAGATATTAATTTTTCAGAAATCTGGGGAGTAATGTATAAGATACTTCTAATAGCTGATATTTCACTTTAAGATGTTACGCAGTCAGTAGTACAGCATCTTTAAATATGTTTAATTTACAGTTATAAATGAAGATCCATAATACTTACACAATCAATAGAACGCCGTCTATTGATTTCAGCCACTGATGTGACTCACTTCAAGTGTTTGTAGGTTGTGCAATTAATATAATGCACATTTCTGTCCTACTGGTCATAATTAAAACGTGTTGTGAAAAAAAGAAAATCTAGACATTTATTTTCAAATTAATTTAAACCAGAGTTAGGTTGATTTTGGTTCTCAAGTTTCAATTGCTTTATTCCAAAATCAGACTTATCATTATTAAACTTCAGAAATGTTTCTTGATTGACAATGTGTTTACTTGGACAAAGTTGACAGACTTTGATAACAGATCTGAAAAAAAATGAAGGGTGGGGAAGCCTGCCATTCACTTAATTGTTGCAAAGACTATCATCTTCCTTTGGAACTCCCCAGAGATCGGTTTTATTGCTTCACGATTAAAGAAATCCTGCGTTTCTTCACTTTCCAGGTTGCAAAACACACATAATGCTTTAGAACTGGTGTTTGGTCCGAGCAGCATCAGCCCTACCTACCCAAGACATGGAGACCCCCCTTCACACACCCTTCAGCAAGTACCAGCCCCTCTTCCCAAGGGCAGGCCGTTATTTCGAGGCTCCCTAGATACTTCCGCACTGGGAAAATAGGAACCCATAGTTCTTAAGATCCATATCAACAGCGAGAGCATGGATATATTTTGCCACAACATCACCTGTCTTTAACCAACATTGAAATATTACAGGTCCTCATATTTCTAGCATAAAGAAGTTGAACTTGTTCATTTTCTGCACATAAACTTTTGCCCTCCCTCACACCCTTTAGCACCCAGGCAGCAGACCCTCATCTCCAGGGTGAGATTGAAAACAGAACAAAAGAGAAGTTCACCATTAAGTATCTTCATGCTTAAATTCATAAAAGGTTTTACATGCAATACAAGTCTTGATTGCACTAGAAAATGCATGACTGAGCAAAAAAAAAACATGTTTAGCACCACCAAGTCTCTTAAACCTACATTTTCACCCTCAAGTTCCCAAGACAGCTAAAAACGTTCTGCACGCAGTGATATTTCTAAACACTCAAGCATGCCCGGGATTTGCAAAGCCAGTGTACTGTGACCAACCTTCCCACGGGAGCCTGTCAGGTAGCTACGTTCCAAGCACAACAAGCAGACAATGCTGCCTTTGACAGAATTTGAAGACTGTATCAGAGATAAGGGTTTGCTTGTCAAATTGAGACACACTCTTCCCACGCTGCTGAAGCTCATCCAGAGGATTGCCAGGTCCCTGCAGCCAGGACAAAGAAGCTACAGCAAGCACAAGCCAAGAGTAAAAAGGGACATCCTCCTGGAAAGTGTCAAGTTCCGGACCTGGCATCTACTGCAAGGAGAGTTTCCATATTTTCTAGTGGAAGATGTCCCTGCCCATGGCAGGGGGCTGGAACTGGATGATCTTTAAGGTCCCTTCCAACCTTAACCATTCTATGATTCTACCCAACAGTTGTTTAATACAAAATACAAGACAGTCCCTTAAGTATCTGGATTTTCTTTGATGTTCACCAGAGTTCACTTACTGCCACAATCAGAACAGGAGCCACGAAAACTCACTCCCATGTAGTCAAATCTCTGTGGATTGCAAACGGCTCTTTGGCATACAACTTGGAGTTAACATTTCCACTCCTGCAGCCAGGAGTGCCTGGATTAATCAGCATCATAAAACTAGTGAAAAATACCATGTAAGTCTCAATTTTGTGTCTTCAGGACCAAAGAAGAACTACATGCCATGGCCCTACATGGCAAGCCCTACAGCACACGTGCACATACTCGAGCCTCGCGAGCTGAAGGAGCACTGGGTTTACTGTGGATCAGCTACAGCACAAAAGCATGTGGATGACCTTCTAGGCTTTCCACTGGAGAAGAAGTTGCCAGAAGCATTCTCCCCCACTACTGTCTACTCCCTCCATATTCCTGAACAGACGTGGGAAAGCATTGATCAAATAAACCAGCCTGACAGATGGAAGTTGTTCTGGTGTGTCAGCAGTGGCCCATATATCATTTCCACAGACAGGACTGTGTAACAGTACCTACAGATCACAGAGGAGAACTAAGATCATTCAGGGAACCTTAATTAGGAAAATAATGACAGAGGAAGACAAGGTAAACAGAAAATATTAAGACTCATTACATGGCATCATATGATATATCATATCATAATCATGGAGGTTTTCCTACCTATGTGTACAAAGTCTGTAGCTCCACCACAAAGACTTGTACCATGGAGATAACAGAGTGACATAAGAGTTCACCCTCATAGCTATGGCGAATCCCATTTTTAAGGCTCCTTACCCTTACTTCCCAGGCAGAAGCGTTAAGCCCTATGCATTTTCAGTGAGATACGCTTCTGCCAACCCCTCTGTATGTATAGGCACTGCAGACGACATGGCTCTCAGTGCCTGGTGAAACACAAGAGCTTTTAGCCTGACTATGGAGCAATGTAAGAGTTCACCCTCATAGCTATGGGGAATCCCATTTTTAAGGCTCCTTACCCTTACTTCCCAGGCAGAAGCGTTAAGCCCTATGCATTTTCAGTGAGATACGCTTCTGCCAACCCCTCTGTATGTATAGGCACTGCAGACGACATGGCTCTCAGTGCCTGGTGAAACACAAGAGCTTTTAGCCTGACTATGGAGCAATACTAGGAGGAGGCAAAGGAGGCGAAGAGGAGGAGTGAAAGGCATATTAACAAGTGCCAAAAACAAAAATTGTTTTGGATGAACTTAAAGCCTGGGTTACATCCCAGCTGTCCGTGAGGAGACAGTCTCCCAACCATCACATTGGTGAGGCTCATTCTTTTCCATCACCCAGTCCCAACCTTCCCCCTGTGTTGTACCCCTCCAGCCTTAGCATATTCACTCACCCACTTCTGAGTTTAGATCAAACCACTCTGGACAAACAGCAAAGGAACGGTGATGATTCAGAAGATGCTGTCGCCAGATATGAGAACCCACAGCAGCTACGTGGAAACCCATGCTGAAGCCTGAGTTGGAATATAACATCACCCAAATCATCAGCTACTCCAGCATTTTTGAAGGCTCTAATGAATGTCTTAACTTAAACATTCTGAAGGCCTGAAATTTGTCTGAACAGCTTTTTGATAGCTGGACCTGATAAATCTTAAGTCCCAGTTCCAAAGCACAGGCAGGTTGGAGCATCTAAGACAGGTCTCCAGGCCTTTGGGTTGTTAATAGTTATTTTTTGTTTAAGTCTTGTTTCTGAGAACTGATGCTGCAACACTCTGGTTGAAATGAAAACAAAGCTCATACTCTCATACAGGCATTTTGCCAAGAGAAACACCAACATCAAAAAATTCAAACCAGCTATTTACATTTGGCAAAGTTATAAACAGTGCCATCAAGCTCACCTGAAAACAGCAAAGTAACCTCCCACCCTGCGCTTAAAAATATAAAGAAAAACATAGATGACCTAGGAAATGGATAGACTTCTGTAGAAAAATCTATTCAAAGAGAATAAGGTACACTTTAAAACACAGAAAGAAGTATATACGCGTTGATTAGACCTTGATGAATCTTGTTTCATAGATGCTAGAATTATTTCAAGTATGCAATACATATTTTCAAACATACATTTCAAATTATTATTGCATTTACCATAGATTGTAAGAAAATAATAATCATTTGGTTGTTTTTAATCAGAGGCTGTTACCCAGTACTGCAGGAGACTACACCTTGAGCACAGCATCCAATTAAACAATACAATCCTCAGTTACCATCAGCAGCCAGAAGTGATGAAAACAAAATAACCTCCACATTTGACAAATCCAAACAATTTATGTTCATTAGTTACTAAGAAACTCCGATTATTACCGACTTGCAACAGTCACTAACCACCTGCACTGTTTATGTAGCTTCGCTGCAAACCAGATCCTTGAAGAAATTCTAAATTATTATAAGGGTGCTGACAGAAAATACACCACAACCATCTCCGTACCCCCTTCTTTCCTGCTAGCAGGTCCACCTATAGGAGGGAATCAACAAGACAGGTTGAGCTGCTACTTCAGCTTCAGCCAGGAAACAAGGCTAACTGAAGGAAAACTTATCCTAAGCTCCAGCCAGACGTGCTCACCAGCTAGTACGTAGGAGACAAAGTGTTACTAATCGCAACGCTGTTCCCCAAAAAGGGAAACCACAATCAGGCAGAGGGTAGAAGTCCCTCCCGGAAAGCAGGGAATCAACAAGACAGGTTGAGCTGCTACTTCAGCTTCAGCCAGGAAACAAGGCTAACTGAAGGAAAACTTATCCTAAGCTCCAGCCAGACGTGCTCACCAGCTAGTACGTAGGAGACAAAGTGTTACTAATCGCAACGCTGTTCCCCAAAAAGGGAAACCACAATCAGGCAGAGGGTAGAAGTCCCTCCCGGAAAGCTTCTCTGCATGTATGCATCGAAGATTGTATCTCCCCCCACCGAGATCGTAGCTACACGGAAACCGTCCCTGCTCTACAGCTCAGAAAAACTACTCCCAGCGGAGCAAGGGATTTGATTAGGAAGGACAACAAGGTGTCTGTTCTTCCAAGGGCAGCAACCTGAATTATTGTTGCTGGGTTTACACACTTACCCAGTGGTGCCTCCTTCCCTTAGCCGTTTCCAGATGACTACAGGAGGAACACTTGAATCACATCTACCAAGACAGCTACCATGACTGACCTGAGAAGAAAGTCTAGAGAGTGAAGAATCGCAGGAATCCAGCTACTTCCTTACAACCTCTCCCGTAGGAAAAAGAATCCACAGACACCAAACATACCAGAAAACCGTCTCCTGGTTACTTAAAGGATGTCTTCTTTGACAATGACATCAATGGTATTTTTCAAAATCATTAAATTTGAACGTGAAGAAGGTTTGCCTCAATTTAAAGTAATGAAAAAGCAATTTCCACTAACAGCATCTCTTAAGAGACATTCAAATCTTTAGATTTCAACGTTAAATGTAGGAAAAGCAAGGCTCAAGGAGACGTCACGTGCCCACGGTCAGCCAGGACACCAACAGCCAAGTGGAGACTTGAACCAAGGCCTCAAACCTCAGCATGGTGCTCATCTACTACAACTCACCTCCATGCGCCAGCTCTTGCTCAGTGATTCCACCAACTGGCTTTCCACCACGTAACTACGTTTTCCACACTTGAGGGCAATGAGAACCACAAACATTCCTATTTTAGATCAACCCAAGTGAGTTCACTAAAGGCGTTAAATAATTGCCATTTGCTCCAAGTAACCAACTGTCAGAATAAGCTCACAGATCAATGAAGTTTACTGAGCTTTACAGTGCAGCTTTTAGTATTTCTTTTAAATCAAGCTGTAAATAATCTTCCTCACTCACAGGGTAAAGGATCCTCCTGGACCACTTAAAACTGCATGTTTAAAATTCAGATCATTAGAACAGCTAAACTATTCAAAAAAGTTTCTTTCATATCTGAAAAAAAAACAGCATCCAGAATTGTATTTAGCTGCAATACAAGATGAAAATACCTAAAATGACTGCTGATAGAAACAGCACATCAGATACAGAAGAGACCAAACTGCATACCTTCTTTACCCACATTTTTATACACAGAAGCAGGGAAAGTTAGATTCTACACAAATAATTTCCTCTTACGAGCCAAGATATAAAGTGGATCCAAATGGCAGGTGCCAGGGACAGGACCATCCATCAACTACATGCTCCCCATTCCTGCCAGATGGGCCCTGCTGGTATACAGCAGGAGATAAAACAGACTTGGAAATACTCGGGAAAAGAGCAGTTCCCGGTGCTCCGTGGCAGTTTCCACCGGGAAATCCGACCAGGGGCCGGGGCAACACGCCCGGGCTGGGCTCTGCTCCCCAGCCGGCTGCTCGGCGCTGCTCGCCGCTCCTGCTCTGCCCTACGCAAGACGTTACACCCTCCTCTGCCCGCACCGCACAGACGGGCACGCTCGTGACTGGCGTTATCACACCCAGCACCCGCACTCCTCAGCCGGTCACGGCGTTCCCCGCAGCCCCCCACGCCCCAGAGCGCACGGCCAACACCAGGCCGCCGGGAAGACGAGACCGACACCGACAGCACCTCCGCTACCAGGGCGGAGGCCCGGGAGGGGAAGCAACCCGCAGCGTTTCCCCCGCCTTGAG
>NW_010228714.1:0-28856 GCF_000690775.1 Eurypyga helias
ATTCTATGATTCTATGATTTCCTGGGTGGAAGGGAAGTGCATCACATTAATGTTCATTAAGGATGTGATTGTTGACAAGAATCGTGAACCAGTGTGGTCTTTCATGCTGTGCACTGGTCAGTGGGAGAGTGTGTTTTCTGAAAATAGCATGTTTCTGAGCATGCTTCTAAACACGCTCTTAGGCATTATTAGTGGAGGAAGCATTAAATGAATTTCTCACGCATACAGTGTTTTTGAGGAAAAATATTGTTTAGGTGAAAATCTTTTGTATGCGTGTGTGAGATGTGTACAACTTTAATTAAGTGCTATCGAACATAGCATGACTGCTGTGGGAACTCTACAGTTCCTCAGGTGAAGTTTACTCACTGGCAGCCAAGATTTAAGGAGCATGATTAAAGTTTTATGTGCCTCTACCCATGTTTGTGAATATTATTCCTGGCAGTAGCTACAAGATAAGCTCTGTAGGTCCAAATTAATGGACCATGTTGCTAGAGTGGGAGATGTTCACTGTTGCACTGGTACTTTGGTTTCTTAAGCTGATTATGTCCTGAGTGTCCTCCAACTTTATTCTTTCACAGACTAATTTAAGTTTGGTGTCACTGTGGTGGGTTGACCCTGGCTGGAGGCTGGGTGCCCACCAAAGCTGCTCTATCACTCCCCTTCTCAGCTCGGCAGGGGAAGAAAAATACAACAAAAAGCTTGTGAGTTGAGATTGGACAGAGGGATCACTCACCAATTACCATCATGGACAAAACAGACTCAAGTCAGGGAAATTAGTTTAATTTATTACCAATGAAATTAGAGTAGAGTAATGAGAAATAAAACCAAATCCTAAACTACCTTCCCCTGACCCGTCCCTTCTTCCCTGACCTGGGTCCTTTCCATGGGCTGCAGTTCTTCAAGAACTTCTCCAGAGTGGGTCCTTTCCATTTGACCTTTCCATCGAGTGCCATCCTTCGGGAGCAGCCTGCTCCAGCCTGGGTCCCCATGGGTCACAAGTCCTGCCAGCAAACCTGCTCCAGCCTGGGCTCCTCTCTCCATGGGGCTGCAGCTCCTGCCAGGAGCACGCGTGGGCTGCCCACGGGGTCACAGCAGCTGTGATAAATAAAGGGAGGACATTGAACTCGATCTTCAAATATTATCATGCCTACACCTTTCTAGATTTCCTAATGGAGTGGATGACTATTGATTATTAGACTCTTGTGACCCCTATAGAAGTTGGTGTATTTATAGAGTAGGCTATAACAGTTTTTTTTATTATTTTAAATTTCTCATTTCATTGAGTAGCTAACAATTTTGCTGCATGGTGGTTGCTGTAGAAGTCCAGATTATTTAAATGGACAAGTGAAAAAAGATGCAAGTTGAAATTAGTTGTTATGCCTCTTTCTTTCCAGTTTATCATTTTAAAATTTCGAGTTAGGAATTAAACAGCCGGATTCTCAAAAGACGTAGTATAATCTCATTTAAACCGAAGATTTATGTAGCGAAGTATCTCTTAACACTGTTCCATTTTCAAATATTTCATTATTATACAGTGGAACTTAATCTTTTCTAGTTTAGCTTTTTATCATCTGAAATGCTGTGGATCAGATAAGTGTAAGATGTTGAATTTTAAAGACTTTAGCAGTCTAGTTTGACTTTTATGTCCTCTTCAATTATTTGAAATAAATAATTAAGTTCTAAATGCAAATTTTTTAATTTAATTGACCTTCTCGAGATTAATGGAAAAATGTATCTTTTTTCCTCTGCATAGTTCACATATTAAAGCAATCCTTTTTCTTTATGAAGTCAGTTTGAGGCCAGGAGGAGAGATCATTATTTACGGGTCGTTTGAGCTACTTATTTTTACAGTTGTATTTTATTGTAGTGCATGAAACATAGACTGCACTTGTAAAGCAGTGAAATAATTAGAAGTAAACACAAGGTGTATGTTAGTTTAGATTACTTCCTCATTTTCGTCGAGTGCTACATATGCATTCATCTCACGAGATTTGATTCTTGACTTCCATCTTTGCCTACAAATTATTACAATCTGGTGTGTCACTGCCGTTCTATCAGTTGCAGAACTTGTGTTTAGGGAAGAATGATGTGTACCTCAAATATGATGTTATAAACCAGTTACTGTTGAGATTGTACAATGGAAGAATGGAATGAAGTTTATTTATTTTAAAGTAGGGTTGTCTATACATTTTTTTCCCTTGTGAAAGTGAGAACAAGAGTATCATCTTCACTTCTAGTTTTCCTGAAATTTAAACTCATTGGCTATACAAGGACTGTTGATATACAGAAGCATATGGCATAAGTAGTAATATGGTCTAGCTCTGTGTCCCCACTGTCTACTTTATGTAAGAAAGGAGGATGAACAGGAAGCATAATATTGAATAAAGTCTCCCACTGCCTCCTTTCAGCTTCATTATGGAAACAGCTTGCAACCTCATCTGTGGTTGATAGTATTTAAATAGTAGTTAGCCATGAGGAAGAGTTTTTGGGTTCTTGTTGTATCATTTCTTTCCAAAGATAATTGAGTAGGGACTATCTCTAGATTTTGTTCTTCCAACCTAAGCAGCAGTATTTTAATGAAAGATAAAACCTAGTTATGTTAACCAGATTGCTGCTTTTGTTTTAATACCATGCCTGCTTTTAACTGTGTTTTACTTGGAGAGTGTGACATTTAATTTCACTTTATAGATTCATCCTCTCATACTAGCTGAGGACATCAGGAGAGCAGAGATGCATCACTGGGAGATAGGGTGTGCCTGGGACTTGCCTGCTCTCCTGCCAGGAACAAGGGCAGTAGTTTATAGCAATACAGGCATTAGTCCCTTAGTGAAATTTTCACCTATTAATTTTATCTGCTACTTGCCACTTCTGTGAAACTGTCGGTGTTGGGTAATTTTAACTGGCACTGCTTCAGTGAAGAGGGATGTGCAAGGCTCTGGCTCAGGAATAGTCATGATGCCAATTAAAGGAAGGGTTTTTTCTTGATACAGAGTCCTTTCTGTTGTTCATTTTGTTGTCAGTACAGAGCAGTATTTCCAGTAAAGTTCAAACTCATTTTGTGAGACATGGTGAAATGAACTGGCCCGTGTCTTTAATAATTCCCTACTGTTACTTTAATATGAGTTTAGATAACAGTCATTGAAATGTCTGCTGCACCACCAGAAGGTTTGTAATTTTTTTCTACGTAAGTCATCCTGACAGGTGATGTGAGATGATACCGTGCGGACATATCAGCAGCACTGCCAACGAGCTGACCTTTTCCTCTTCATTCCCTTAATTTGTATTTGAATGATTTGCATCCCTCTAACGATGCTTGGTTGTCTGAGTAGCTGTCACAACAGCTTGGGCTCCTTTCATGAAAAAACCCAATAGTTGCAAGACATGATTGTTTCATTATTCATGAAACCTGTTGTTACTTTATCCCTCCTCCCACACAAGCATGGTGAGCCAAAACCTGCAGGATTGGCTATTAAATATTTTTACATAATGCAGTGTTTTTATACAAATAACATGATTTATCAAAAATTCTTCTTGTGGGAAATTTGCATAGCTACCCACGAGACAAAGAAGATTAAAATGAAATTCTCGTCCCTTTTCCTGGAACAAGCATGTCTTTAAACTTCTGCATTTTAAGATCTTTTATGTTTTCCCTGATACCTAATTATTGCGAAGGGCAAGGTATTGTGTATACATACAGCTCCCTTTGCAGAAGGTGAGCCATCGTTATCCTAGCCATTTCTGATAAATCAAATGCCTGTTTCAATCTGAGTTGTCTTTTTTTTTACTTCTATATCTCTAGATTTATGTATATGGCAACAAACAAGGACAAATTTTGGAAGGAAGGAGGTGCAGAGAACTCTTGACAAGAAACACAAGTTGTAAAGTAACTGTAGGCAGAAGCGCAGAAAGACTTTTATGGCTAAAATACAGTTCAATTTCATTATTTTGATGCACAGCACAGTGACAAAGTTGGGTGATGGTCAAGAGGTTGCCTGTCACTACCCTCTACTTATTTTAGCATAAAGCCCATCACTTAAAAATTGGAAAAAAATCCTTTTTTTCAGTGGGTGATCGTAACCCAATGTCCAGTTTTTCTCCTTCAGTCAATTGGCTCCAGGAGTTGTTCATCCATTCATTAATACCTTCACTGGTGAAATGTATCTTTCGAGATGAGAAAAATCAGTGTGTTAGAAGAAGCTGTGTTTGCGTAGGGGTAAATTTTTAAAGCTGACTGACTGATTTAGGTTACAGTGTTTACTTTGTATTTTGATTTTTGTGTAAAGCCTTCCAATTTATTACACATTCCATAGGTTGAGGTATAAATACTGAAGCAACATTTTTGGTAGAAAAAGGAGAGATAAAACTCAATATGAATATTTTTAGCAGAAGAGGAAGCAGAATACTGGTGAGGAAAGGCATATATGTTTAAGAAAAAGAGCTAGGATTTAATTTTGTCATGCTTTACTTTGGGTGTAACTGTAATCTTGAAAAGTTTTTTTTGGTGCTTTCGTATTTTCTGCTCAGAGCTGTATTTATGATATTCTTTTGTGGGATTTTTTTTCTCTCCATAGTTCTTTTTTACTAAGACTCTGAACTTTCTAGCTGGCAAGTATGTTGATGGGGGTGGGTTTGTATCTTCTCATATGACATGAGGTGTCACTGTGATAAGTGCAGTATGCACAGCATAAATAAGCACAGGGTTAAAAATTTTTAAAAAATCAGTAGATTGAGTACTTGAAGCCAGATCTACTAACTTTTTCCATACCTTAGAGCTTAATAAACGTTATTTCAAACAGACCTGTACAAGAAATTGTTGTTAAGAGTAATCTAGGCTGTATTCCTGAAGCTGATGTGGATTTATTGTAGCCTGTTGGCAAAAAAAGTGCTTACATGCATATTTAATTCCCAGAAAAAAAAAAAAATACCGCATTGCCAGTAATGATCCATTAACAAAAGAATGCAATCTGAATGCCCTCAATTAAATATTAAATATTGTTAGGCAGGAATGTTTTTCTAATGTATCTTTCACTTAGAAAAGCGTGGCACAAGAATTAGATGAGAGCTGTTTTCCAGGTCCATGGATGTTTGACTGTTCAGAAACGAAGATAATGTGTTGTCAGAATATGACTATAGGTAACTAACTGACAATTATGTGAGAATTTAAGCAGTACTGTGTATATAATAGAAATGAAATACTGGGTTTGCATCTGCTGGTGTACCACAGTGATGAAGTAATCTTGGAAACAAAGGCAAAAATGTTTTTGTAATGTTCCAGTTGCATCTCTGTTTTCTACATGCGTTGGCCATGCAAAATCCAGGAAACTCAACTGTCATGTGCTGAATCAAATCATACTTCAGTGCCAGTAAGAACTGATGTTGTTAGTCATAGTTTCAGGGCTGATTTTTTTTTCCTAAATCCACTCTACGGATTGTATCTAGGTTTTTTTTATTACATTCTTTATTTCTGGCTTGATTCCTGCAGTTACTGTCATACGCTTTTGTTGATCAGGTTAGCTTTTTTATATGCCCAGCACTTGATGGTCTTTGCATGCAAATGAAGAACTCTTAATGATCTCTTGCTGTAGGAAAAAATAGCCAAACCAAAAACACCCATTAAAGAGACATAGATTAATTCCTCTGCCTCTTTTGATTTGTAAATGTGAAGATCAGCAAAGATGTGTCTGCAGAAGAGGTGGATTATAGAAACAGTAATTGTGCCACCTTTGTCTCAGTGCTGTATTTGTACTTTTTAATGATGAAGGTAGTCTTGGAACATGAACAGTTCTCCCAAGATGTCAGGTTTTGCTCAGGGTGAAGCATGATTTTGAATTCATCTTTCTAGGGTAAACTTCACAAGCACTGTGTTATTCCTTGCTGCTGTAATTACCATGTGTTTTCTCACAGTTTCTTTTAGGGTCAAGATTCTCTTAAATTAATGCTAATTATAGAAAATCTCTTTTGGTCTGAGGGGGATGTCAAAGCCCTTTCTTCTTTTATTACTGTGTTCCTTTTCACATTTAGGGAATATGTCTCCCTTTTTGTATCTAGAAATAGGGATAATAGTAATCCTGTGTTTTTGTGAAATGCCCTTCTAATACCCCTTCTTGGATTGTAGTTGCATTTCATCATGAATGGTTTTCAAAGCTGTTGCTTGTTCTTCTGTTTTCCTTAAGTGCAAAGTCATCTCAAGAGCAATATATTTTAATTCTTCCCTAATTATTTTTCTATTTCGGATGATTCAGGAAATGAAACCTGTTTTGGCAGCACAGTATATTAGATCTGCTATAACCATATTTCATGTGATGTGTGCTGGTCTAAATTCCCTTTAAAATTAGATTAGTGATTCTAGTTTAACATAGAAGTATTTGGTATGCATGATATCAGAATATGTTTAATTTAATTTGCTTATATGCCGTACCGTACAGTTAGTAAAGCAATTATTTAACCATTTACTCCCCATGAATTGTACTGCGATACTGAAATTAATATTGCCTGTAATTCATGAAGGTGGAATATCTGCTCAAAGAAAAAGTCAAGGGCCACACTTAGGCCCTAATACTGTGGTTATTGTGTCTTTCCTCCCTGAGTTGTGTGAGGAAATTTTTAAACGAAAATGTACAAAGTTGGCTTGTAGAAGCAATGAAGTGCACATGGCTTTCTGAATGTGTTACTGCTCATTTCAGGAGACACTTTTGCGTACAGGGTTTTTTTTCACTTGTGTATAAATTGGGATTAATAAACTACTTTAAATAAGTTATTCAGCATGGCCCAGTCTTGTTGCTTTTATTCAGTGAGTTGTAAGCACATCAGGAGCTTTTTCATACCAAGAGTGAAGGCAGAGGAACCTCCGCAGAACCACAGGAAGGTCAACTGGTTGCAAATGTAAAACTGATGTCTTGTGTGCCACTCACAAAGGCATTAAGATGCTGATAAAAGTTTTGTTAAAATCTTACTCTCTTCAATAGCATTGGGACTTTAGTTTTCAGTTGTGTGAATTGTATGGCTGATAGGTCATTAGTATACACACTAGATGCCACTGAGACAAACATACTGATACTGTCGTGCTTGGTTTCCCCATGGTTTGCATGTTCTGCGGAATATCTGGAAAATTGTTAGAGTAAAATTCCCATTTTTTTCTTTTTTCTTTTCCCTTTGCTTCAGCATGGCTATCCAAGTTGACAAGTTCAGTTTTGAGTGCTTCCCGGAATCTCCTGCTGATGGGACACAGTTTGCGAATGCAAAGCAGCTGGAAGAAGAAAGGCAACAAGCCAAAGGTCTGGAGATTAACAGCAAGCTGGATATTTGCTGGAAAATTATATCCTTTCATAAATACTTGCTTTAAAAATATATAAATAGATGCCCTATGACACATTTGATTTTATAATTCAACTTACTTTATAGCAGTGTTACTGAAAAGAAAGGTAATTAGAATTGGGAAGCTTATCATAATTATAGACTGTTTAAGGTTAATTGTGCTCTATATTATTTAGATGATGCTTGGGTCTTTCTATAATGGCTTTTTCTGAGTCATTGAGCCCACCACAAACCCTGTGTGTTTTTCTCAACTTTTAGGGAACATAAGGAAGTACATTTATGATTGATGAGTAGTAGTTTTATAGGGTCAATTTTTTCTGTTCTCTGCCACACTGAGTAACTGAATCATGAAGAAATACATGAAACTGGATTTAAAGAGTTTTCATATATTTGATTAAATTTGAGCAAATCAGAACATATGAGAATAATTTATTTCCAAGTTCTCTTTACAGATTTTGTAATATACCTCATCTTTGGTAGCCTTTTTCAGGCTTAGAAAGGACTTGTCTCATGACTTAGTCATTCTAATCATAAAATCCCCATAATAATTCTAAATGCAGTAAAATATTGCCTTATGATTTTTAATAACAAATTAGATTGACTTTAGAGTCAACCAGTGATGTTGCTGTAAATTTCATAATTTCTATAAAAAACTCATGCTTGGCTTGTCAAAAATACACTTCATGATTTTCATCAGGGAAACCTTCTCTGCAGCCAACAGCCCCCCAAGCCATGTGTTGATACTCTGCATCTTCCAGAAGATTTACATTTTTCACTCAGATCATCCTCAAATTTGTATGCTAGTGGGTGGCAGGAAGGGAGAGAAGAGTGGTAATCATGTGGTTTGTATTTTAAGATATCTTTTTGTGCTTTTAATTGTAGTTTTAGCTAGTGATCTGAAATGATTTTTTATTACTAATTCTTAAATTAGCTGTGCAGGATAAGTCAAAGACAAGACAGGAATGAGGTTCATAGTGCTTCGTTCCATGCAGGCTCCCTAAGCAACATTTCAGTAAGAGTTGTTTATGGAAAAATATCAGTGTTTAACCAGAACTTAGTTAGAAAATTTCTGTGTAGTGGAAAGATCAAAATATTCTTTTATGGCAGCAGTGAATTTGTGTGCTGGAATTGAAGGCATATTTGCAATATGTTTTTCAGGGTGTAGAAATACATCCTCATTAATTTCTGTTGCTGAGCAACACTGTTTACATCCATTCTGTGTTCTGTATTTGAACCCAATTTTGATACCAAAATTATCATGGCTGAGGTGTGTCAGTACCTTAGAAAACCAGTGCATGAATTCTGTCTGTTAAATTCAGTGCAAGCATTAGTTTCTGTGTTTTTAAGATTTCTTATGAATGTTCTCTCTCCTTCTAGTTCCTAGATGTAAAACTGTGCTAAAGAAAGGCAACTAATTGCATGTATGTTTAAAAATTACTGAAAAATGTGTACATTGTTTTCCACATTTCATGTCCCACCTGGGGTCAGTCTTTCTCATCCTTTTATGTTTTACAGCAACAATTAGATGTGAACCAGTGACAAAAAAAAATTATCCTCTCCCTTCTGCTAACTCTGAGAAACTTTGTTTCTGAGACATGATGTCTCAGAAGTGATTTGACGGTGAACAGCAGAGCTTATTTCAGACACACTGATGGACAGACATAGGAGGAAATAGATGGATAACTTAACTGCATAAGCCTTGTTTTCCTTCAGGAGCCAGCCTAGATGCAGCCAAGAGATAGAAATTACTTTCAAAACCAGACAGACGTACACTTGCTTATGTTTCTTACTAGTGAAGGCATTTTAGACTCACAGAATGATTTGGGTTGGAAGGGACCTTAAAGCCCATCCAGTTCCACCCCCCCTGCCAGGGGCAGGGACCCCTTCCACTAGACCAGGTTGCTCTAAGCCTCATCCAGCCTGGCCTTGGACACTTCCAGGGATGGGGCATCCACAGCTTCTCTGGGCAATCTGTTCCAGTGCCTCACCACCCTCTCCATGAAGAACTTCTTCCTGACATCTAATCTAAACCTCCCCACTTTCAATTTAAACCCGTTACCCCCTGTCCTGTCACTACAGGCCCTTGTAAAAAGTCGCCTCCCAGCTTCCTTGTAGGCCCCCTTCATTTTCCCAGAAGTCTTTTGAAGGGTAAGACCAAGGGATCCCTTTGGTGTCCACCATCTTTGAACTACTTTGATCTCTCAAGCTCGCCTTTCTCTTCCAAGTATATACATGAGAAGAGGAATGTGTATTTTAGAGAACACAGTTCAGCCAATTTTGTTATCTTATTTTGTTTGCAAAGCAAGGGCTGTATTATTTAGCTTGCAGTTCCTTAATTTCTTATTCTATTGGTTGACCCATATCAAGCCATCACATAACAAAGGCTTCCGATTTTAAATGTGTAAATTATGTTGACTGCAGTGAAAAGTTAGTTATATAGAAGTCATGTGAGGGCCAAAAATAATTCATAAAGGATGAGGATTTCAGGCTGTGTCTGTATGTCTTGAGGACCACCAGAAGTATTTTCCAGTATGGAAAGTCCGTTTTCCATGGCTTTATCTATTGAAATATTACAGGTTTCAAGTGATGAGATTTTCAGTGCTTCGTTTGTGAAAGTATTGTAAAACTTGACTAAGTTTTATATGCTTTTGGAGACCTGGTGGCAGGAGGTAAAGGCAACACAGCACATTATTCAATTCAACCTTTTTACAGTTTTGATAGGATGAAAATTTTTAGGAAAATAGACCTTTTCATGAGAAAGCTTACTGCCATGCTGATTCAAGTAAGAAAAATTCTGGAGTAATTTAATTCAGTGTATCTTTGAGACTATAGGTGTATTGAGATAATTTAAATTAAGAACATGCTGTCTTTTTTTCTTAGCATCTGTTAGATGTCATCTGGCATCAGCTTAACAACTGGGGTTTGTTTTAACACAGGATTGGAACAGATGGAGCATGTGTCGTATTAAGGAGGGTAATAGTTTCGAATTATGCTTCTCTTCATATCTTCTAAATATTTTTTTTTATAATTATATTTTCTTCAGGGATCTTCTGTGCATTCTGATCAAGGAAACTGTACTGTGTCCTTCACAATTCTAAAGTGCTGTGTCTCTTGCTGAGTGCTCTAAAATTTTCATCTTTTTACTTATACTTTGTTACTGGCTTCTTCAGAATCTTGAGTTAAGAAACATATTCCCCACCTGGAAGATGAAAGGCAAGTTAAAGTTCTCTCTGTGATCTTTACCCACTGAGTTAGACCCACCACATACTATTACTCTTCAGAGAATTCCACTGATTTGTGCCATCTATATTTTGATTTTAGAAATTTAAATGTGTTCAGAATTATTTCAGAGAATTGTGTCACATGGGAGAGGACTTTTTACAAGGGCCTGTAGTGGGAGAGGACTTTTTATAAGGGCCTGTAGTGATAGGACAAGGGGTAATGGGTACAAATTGAAATCAGGGAGGTTTAGATTAGATATCAGGAAGAAGTTCTTCTTGGAGAGGGTGGTGAAGCACTGGAACAGGTTGCCCAGAGAAGCTGTGGATGCCCCATCCCTGGATGTCTTCAAGGCCAGGCTGGATGAGGCTTTGAGCAACCTGGTCTAGTGGAAGGTGTCCCTGCCCATGGCAGGGGGGTTGGAACTAGATGGTCTTTAATTCCCTTCCAACCCAAACCGTTCTGTGATTCTATGATTCTATGCAGGTGATCCCCATTTTTGGAAGAATAGACAAAGATTTATCAATGTTCAGATGGCAGAAGCGATTTTTCATAGAAAGCACTGGAAGGTTCAGCTAGGGGTAACATCAAGAAGTTATTTGTGCTTCAGTTTATGTCTATTTTAGTTTGTTGTAACTCTGGCTGCTGCTTACTGAATAATCTTGCCCTGTCCTCTAACTTTGTGTGCCTCTTGGCACCCTCATGATGAACTGAGGTAAGAACACCTTTGCCAGCAGACTTGCTAGTTTGTTGAGTCTGGCTGTAAACTTGGTGCCTTGCAGAATGGACCCCAAAGCCTGTAGGGCATAGTTTGTGTGAAAGGGGTGCAGTGACAGCTGGGTATGAATTATTTAGGAAGGTTGGGCAGAGACAAGGAAATGAAGGAACGGCCAATGCATGGAATCATAGAATGGTTTGGGTTGGAAGGGACCTTAAAGATCATCCGGTTCCAACCCCCCTGCCATGGGCAGGGACACCTTGCACTAGACCAGGTTCCTCCAAGCCTCATCCAGCCTGGCCTTGAACACTACTTCCAGGGATGGGGCATCCACAACATCTCTGGGCAACCTGTTCCAGTGCCTTACCACCCTCTCTGTGAAGAACTTCTTCGTGATATCTAATCTAAACCTCCCTGTTTTCAATTTAAACCCGTTCCCCCTTGTCCTGTCACTACAGGCCCTTGGAAAAAGCCCCCCCCCCAGCTTCCTTGTAGCCCCTTCAGGTACTGGAAAGCTGCAATAAGGTCTCCCCGGAGCCTTCTCTTCTCCAGGCTGAACAAGTCCAACTCTCTCAGCCTTTCATCACAGGAGAGGTGCTCCAGCCCTCTGAGCATCTTCGTGGCCTCCTCTGGACTCGCTCCAAGTGGTCAATATCCTTCTGATGTTGAGGGCTCCACAGCTGGACGCAGCACTCCAGGTGGGGTCTCACCAGAGCATTGGAAGCTTTTGGAGCGAGAACAGAGGAGTCCAGCAGGCTGATGCTGTGATTATTTGCTTCAGACCACTCAGTGAAGACGTGAAACTGGATGGACTCTTCCTTTAACAACAGAAAGAAGTCTTCCAAATGCCAATCAGGAAATTTTCAAGGCCAGGCTGGATGAGGCTTGGAGCAACCTGGTCTAGTGGAAGGGGTCCCTGCCCATGGCAGGGGGGTTGGAACTAGATGATCTTTAAGGGCCCTTCCAACCCAAACCATTCTACAATTCTATAATATGATTTTATGATAATGTTACTAGACTTCAGAAGGATCATTAGTTGGGCGGGATTGCACAGGAGGCTACTCTGAGAAGCAGAGGCATCCAGGAGAGCTGATGGACCTCCAGGAACAACCTTCTTGAAGCCCAGGTGTTACAGCAGTTGAAAAAGTACGTATGATTCTTCAAGCAAAGCATATCACGAGGTGACTGTAACAAGTTGCAGCCAGGTAAATTACAGGTAGGTATTAGGAAAAATCCTTTTCACAATAAAGGTGCTCAGACAGTGGAAGACGTTGTCCAAAAGTGCTGTAAGATGATTTTGTTAAAGACAGAAAAATTCACAACGAGGCCTTTAACAAGCTGATGCAATTTCAATATTTTCCATGCTTTGAGCGCAGGGTTGGACAGTGACGCTGGAATTGCCTTTCAGTGGAAGTTATTCTGTGATTTGTGCAGCCATGCAGTGGGCTAGATCAGAGAATGACTGTTGAAAACTATACTACTTTTCCTCCACTTTCTCCTGCTCTCTCCAGGTTTGATTGCAGCCAGAGAAAATTTCTAATGTACTGTGAAAAATTGCTATTTCAGTGAAATGAGACTATAACATTTTGGAGTAATTTTCTTGAAAATATTCCAAACCTGGCCCTAACAGCCTTTTAAAAAATGAGATTTCCAGTACCACCTTAAGGATCATGCTCCATTTTTAACTTTCTGAATAGTTAGATTTTTTTTCTTACTTCAGCATTAATTTCTGTGATTTGTGTGAAGCCTGCCCTATTTGTAATGTTTCCTTACAGTTTTAAATTTGTATTCTGTGTGTCCCTTCCTCAGGGTTTTTTTTTTATCTTTATTTAAACCTAATTGCCAACTTTTTTCAAAGCACATTTTCCATCAGTCATATTGCTGATGTTCTGCAGTATAGTTATGTTTTTCTCAGTATGTGGATTCCAAAGCTGGAAACAATACTTCAGGTGAGGTTTCTTATTAAATCAAGGGTATACCTTCCTGACAAGATATGATGCTTGCTCTGAGAACCATTCTTGACTTCTTTTGCAAGTGTCCAATGTCTGAATAGTTTTTTTTTTGCATGTGGCCCAGCACAACTGGCTGAATAATTATTCCTAACTTCCATTTATAGATTTGTTGATTCCTTTCAGGTTGATATGTAGGGCTTTTCTTCACTCAATTTAATCTAAAGTGTTTCTGCTAAGTGTCGCTCGTTAGGTTTGTGAACACTCACATCTTTTCCAAATACAAAAATCTTATGAATGTTTTTGTATTTCTAAGTAGCCAATCAGAATTGTGAAATTATTATGTGTTGTACTGAACCCTGAGTCATCTCATCTGATAGGCTGTTTAGGTTTTACAGCAAACCAATCATAACTCTTAGTGAAATTTAGTCTTCTGTTTGTCTATTCAGGCTGTGATGACTTAACCTTGATCATAACTATGAATCTTCAGTTTTGAGAATATTGCATGTTGTGGAACTTCTGTACCTAGTAAAGCTTTCTTTAGGAATGCTGTAGTTGGATGGAGATTTACGTTTCTATGCAGCTTCTTAGCATCAGTTTTTTAAAAAAGTAACTATTATTTAAGAATTACAATAACTGCATGTAATTAGTTTTAATAATGAAGTACCACAATAATAACCAAGCAGAAAGCTTAAAATACTATTAAGGCTACTGCTGTAAGTAAACTGTGCCCATCAATCACTTAAATGTGGTTTTTACTAGTATAATTTTTATTTATGAACATTTGTTAATTTGTTTAGGATTGTGTACATGCTTCCACCTGTATTTATTTGCACAGGAAATGAGAAATATGTTACTGAAAATAAATGTTTTGAGAAGGATGCAAGGTATGTAAGGCTGCATGGTAGAGAGGAAAAACTTGAGTAACTTTAACATACAAACCATTTTTAAAAATCTAGTGTCTTTTATAGCAGTAGGTTTTAGATAACATGCTGTATTATAGTTACTTACACATAAGACAATGTTGTTTTATACTATCTTAGACAAAGGTAGTATAAAAGACCAAAGTTTTTCTTTGGGAAATGACTAGGTCATATGACTGTCATTCAGGTTTTTGATATGAAACAGTTGATGTCATATACAATCTGTTGCTGAAGAAACATGACATAAAGGTGTCTACTTTGAAAAATTAGGTTTTGGGATTTTATGGTTTTTTAAACAGCATCTGTTGGTTGTGTGTTCATTGGCTCTGAGGCCCCCATTGAAATTAATTTGATGATGCAAATAAAAATGTCTTGAACTGCCAGATTTCAGCAGTTAACTGTTTGGGGCCTGGCTGATGCAGGTGTTGTTAATAACAAAGATTTGACTATTGGAAGTCAGACTTGGGTCAGCAAAGACATTTAACCATCTGACTCCTATGGAAGAGCAGGTTTGTAATCACAGTGAAATCTCAGCAACATTTTTGGAGGTTTGTTTTAAGTAGATGGATTCTACAAGATGAAACTTAACTTTGGCAGGCTGTACTTCCATTTGTCTATGCAGTGTTTTTCAACAGATTTTGAATTCTGGATATCACACTTCTGTCTTTTATCCAGTTTGACTTTGAGCTAATAATGAAAGGGTATATTTGCAACCCCTGTTCCAGATGCTTTGCTTTTACTGACTTCTACAGGCTTGTCTTGGAAAACAAGCAAACTCTTGAGTTAAGCTCTTCTCCCTTTTCCTTCATACAGACATTTTATTACTTCATATTTTGGTTGCTTTTCATCTCCAGGGTTCATCTCCAAGTTTGTAAAATGTTCAATTTGTATTTCTAATATAATGAGTAATTTTATGTAATTGCCTGATACACAGTCAGGAGACAGAGATCAGTGATAGGAAATTCCATGCTGTCTGTGTCTGTCAGGAGTCGTCAGACTGTACCAACTCAGTGTGTCTGTCAACTTCAGTGATTTTTGTCTTTCAGTCTGGCAGCAGACCTTAAGCTGGACTAGATGCTTACTGAAGTCTGTGGGCAAGATTTTTAGGACTTGTTAATAAACTACATATTTGGGGTATTTTTTGACAAGGTAAATCATCTTTTCTGAATCAATTTGTTCAATTTGGGCATTCACATTTTGTCTGAGTCTACTTAGCCATACCTGTGGAGTAGCCTGAATACAGCACTGGGTGCCACTGGCACTGCCAGGTCTTCTTCCTATGTCGTAATCTGAAGACAGCAAGGTTGCACTGATTATAGAATTTTTTGGGTTCAAGGAACGTCTTCAGGTCTGGTGTAACACCCTCTCCTGAAACTTGTATCTGTTGCCCCTCTTTGTATTACTGTGCTCCTCCAAGAAGAGTCTGGCTCCATCTTCTCTATACCCTCCCACTATACTAGACAGCAATAAATTTTCCCCTTATACTTCCTTCTCTTCTCAAAACCCAACAAACTCTGGTCTCTCAACTTCTTTTAACATATTATGTGCTCCAGCTCTCTAAGCATCTTGGGAATTTTATCCTCCAGGGAATTTTATCCCGTATTTCAGCCTTGAACTGGGGAAACAACTTGACTCAAGATTTAAGAAGTATAGGTGTGTCATTTTTTTATTAGTCGAAGTATAGCTATGCATACTTTTTGTATCCAGTCCAAGAGCAATTGGCTTCAGAAATAATTTGTAGTAGTGTTGAATTTGAAAAAACAAAATTTGTTTTCCTTTTGAATACATGGATCTGCTTAGATAGCATAATTATCGAGAATCACCTATTTTATAGTTATTTTACAACGGTATCTGAAACATTAAGCTCTCCATGGAGTTTTAAGCAGTAAAATTTTGTAATATTCCAGACACCACTGTGAGCCAGTTGTAAGAAATTACAGTTAAGTTATTGTTACAGTTAATGGCATTCACTCTGTTTTAAAACTTCTTTTAAATACTGTCTTTTTATTAGTGTTTTCTTTCACTTATCTTCCTTACATTAAAGAAGTGATAGTAAAATTATTTATCTGCCAAATCTATGGAGTAAACCAAATGATATATTCTTTATCCTGTAATTTGGTTTATGGAAATGATCCTGTTTTGCTGGTGTCCTGGGTCTTAATTTTCAGCAGCAGTATTTTTCTAAGGTGGTATTCTGCTGCCTTCGGTTTTCCAAATAGGTGCTTGTCTTTAATGGTTTTGTGGCTTTCAGACTCTTTGGGGTTTGTGAAGTCTACATTTGTGTCCTTTTAGAAAAAAACCCTGCTACTTAAGATGCTTTTTGGGGTACAATGAGAATTATTAAAAAAGAAATAATTGCAAGAATGCGATACAATGTATTCATTTTCCTCTTCTATCGTCTCCTTGAGCTCTTTGAGTCTCACTCACAAGTCGTTAGATCTCACTTTAATCTGAGGTTTCCAGCCTTAGATTTAAATCTCCTGGAGAGACTGTAAAATGATGTCTTGTGGTAGAAATTAATCTGCATTACTGGTTAAATTTCTCTGAAATGACACAAATCAGAACATTACCAGTCAGATATGTGCATCTCTCTCTAGATTTTTTCAGAAAAAGGACTGATGATATTTAGGAACTGTTTATAAAAAATCATGGATTGTTCTATTTTTTTAAAATCTGAGTTTGAGGAAGACAATTCCACTTCTAGAGTACTTCTAGAGTTTTTATCTGAAACCTTGATCAGTCTTGCCAGGATCTTAGCCCTTAATTATCGAGACACCTCTTTGCCTGTGGTTGTTTCACTTGAAGATGACAGAGTTGGAAAAGGAGTGTTTTCAAGGCTTAGGATCCTGCCTTTCTCCTGATTTTCCTTCGGTATGATGGCCTCATTCTGGGAAAGCATGAGCAGAGCTGTAAAGACAATAGAATTTTTGGGAGAGGAGTTCCATTGTAAATACACAGATGCTCCAGTGCTGTCTGTGTGTCTGCGAAGGAGCTGTGCTTCCTCTACCTCCGTTTCTTCCTCTCAGCATGCTGAGACAGCGACTCTCTGTGATACAGAATTGTACCAAAGCCAGTGAATACAGCTTTGGCCAAATACAAGATGGTGCTGACATTTGCGTGTGCTTCAAAGCCTTTGGTACTCGGTGCCTTTCTGAAGTTAGGGAATTAGAAAAAAGAAATCCAGTGCTTTTCCTGCTACAGTTACACATTATCATAATTGATGCGTTCCACGTGAAATTATTATTAATGAAAATATTATCTTTGTGTTACATTGGATATTGCCCAAGCTTTTATATTAGCGCTTTTGCAACCTGTTTTGAAGCCTTTAAAAGTAGAGATTCCATTTTTTCCAACGGTTCATTTCAGTGCTTCACTGTCCGTAGAGTAAGACCAATTCCTAATTTGTTTCTTGTTTTGGTCTGAGCTGGTTACTGAGCTCATACAGGAGGGAGTAGAAAGGGAAGCTTGCAGGTCACGTGCCTGTGCAGTTCTGGTACGATGGTTGCCCTCGATAACGCCACTGTCACTGCGTTGTCTAACATCCCTCTGTCTCCACAGAACTGGCATCGAGACACTATTCAGAGCTATCCTACTCCACGTTTGTTCTGTTTTGTACTGCCCTATTAAATTTTATCCTTTTCATTTTCAGATTGCTCTTAAATTGTCATTTTGAATTCTGATCCTGCACCACGTAGTCACAGGTTCTGCGTTTTTACAGCCTCCAGGATTTTTTCCCCTCTTGTGTTTTACTGTGGTTCAGGTACATTTTACCTTTGCATCTTCATCTTTAACACTCCTCAGTGGAGTTACATTTTTATACTCTGAAGATATCAACTCCTCTAATTATTATTGTTAGCCAATTCATGGGTTAATAAACCAAGTATGTAACATTAGCCTTTAATGAATCTCTAGCTTGCAGTTTTGATTTGCAGTAATAAAAGTTGTATGCATTACATGCTCTTTTTCTCTCTGAAACAAAATTTTCCTTAATTCCAATTTACCCTTCGTTGAAGCGTGAAGGGGAAGCAAGTGTGGAAGGCGTTCTTAATCAACTAGTCCTGGAGCATCTACAGTTGGCTCCTCTCCAGTGGGGTGAGTAATGTCAAAATCTGTTGATGATCTCTGTAGAGGATATACTGGCTTGTAATTTTTAGCATCATGAGAATGATAATGTTTTCATTTACTGATAATCTGTGACACAGGAGAATTTTCTGGGAATTTTATTTTCCTTTAGATATTTCACTTAGCTGAAGATAAAGGTAAAATTGGTATCTTGTTATTTTAAATATCATTCAGTGATACTAAATCCAAAACGTGACTATGCATTTTTCTCTGTAATTTTCAATCCTAGTTGTGTTGTATGACAGGTGGCTGCTACTTAATTTTCCCTTTGCCTGACAGTGTGTGTTTATAAAGTAATTTCTCTAAAATATTTTCATATGGAATTGTAATATACTTTGTGGTGTATTTCTTACCATGATGTAAATATTTGCATTACTAACTTTTCAGATACAGAAAAAGTTGTTACTCTGTAGAGAGGAAGAACAATCTCACCTAATTTTGCATTTAGAATGATGTTCCAACCATGAGATACTGAATTAATTTAATTCTGAAGAGTCACAATAATGTTAGTTCTGTCGGAGGTTCTTAGCAAGGCTTGGTCAGAAGCTTTGGAACATGGGAAGTTTTATCCCCAAGACTTCTGTGTCAGTTACAACTTTCAGAAAAAGTCCCAGTTCATAAGAAAATTACATTAAAAGCCTTGGCTTTTAAAGCAAATTTAACTCTATACTCCTTATTTGAATTAATTTGATGACCTAGAGTGGGCTGATTTTAAGGAACAGTGATCCAGACACTTGTCTGCATTGACTATTAAAAGTAAAATGACCCCACGTATTTGTTACTTTTTTAAATGCTCGTGTTTTTTCTAAGCATGTGGAACATATGCAGTGCATATGTTAAAACTGGTAAGCACTTTGTTTATAGATGAGAAGAATAAAGCTGGTAATATTTTATTGTTTTTTATAAATATGTCAAACTTCAACCATAATCATCTGTCCCTGGAGTCATGCTTGATTTGACCTCTGTTCTTCAGGGGATTCAAGCATTTGGTAGCACTTGCTTGTATGACTGGCTTTGGCTGTGATTGCCCTGGTCCTCACCAGTAAATCGTGTTTTGGGTCAGCTGTGTGTTGTGAGCTCAGACAGGTCACTTCAGAGTCATCTTAGTTCTTTGGAGTGGCATTGACCATCAGCAGGTTTGTAACCTGGGCAGTGTGTTTGAGAATTTTCCCTTGGCACTTTTGCATGGGATTGCCTTAAGGATGAAATCTTTAGGTTTTTTTCTTTTCCTATTTCTTATCTTAATTTTTTAAAAATTATTTTTAAATGCAGAATTCCACTATTTACTTAGTAAAAGAGGCTTTTTAGAGTCATAGGGTTGTATCTGGTATTCCTTCCTAAATGGTGATATTCATAGGTGCTTCAATACACTAGTTGAAAAACATGAACATAGCACAATAAAATCTGGTTGCCTGTGGAGCTGGTAATTTCTCAGGCTGTTGCTTAATTCAGTTAAAGAATCCCAGTTACTTTAGTTTTCGGAATGTATGAACACCAGCCAAAAGTCTGTGATATTCTCTGCTTTGTAACTATGAAACGTTTTGACGCACAATCTCTTGGCTGATTGAGTCTCACATGTTAATCTTCTGCATGAAATAAAGCAGGGAAAGGGAGATCCTATGGGATATCAAATACTTGGTTTGCCACAACTTACATATGATACTTCCTTTTGGAAAATTCTGGAGGCAGAAAACAATGGTTTTGCAGAAGTCCTTTTTTTTTTTTTCCCTTTAATATTTTCTCAATCTGAAATTTCTATTAAATATATTTCCTATTTTGTGTAACGTAAAAAATAAGTCCAGCTAGAAGCTGTAGGACATTGACATTTCGTTGAAACACAAAACAAAAGAAAATAAAAAAACAAAGGAGAAATTTTAGTGTTTTTTTTTAAACTAATAACTTCAAATATTCAGTGGTTAAATCTTTGCTAGTTGGTTTCACAGTGTTGTATCCAGGTAGCCCTACTTGTAGGCATCCTGAGGAAAGCTACTGCAGTCCCTCCAGAAAGTGTTCTGTGGCAATACAGGCTAATTTTGATTTTATTCATGTGTGGGATGAGGAGGAATTAAAAGATTGGTTTTTTCAGTTTGGTAGGAGGAAGTAATAAGTTGTTGGAATATCTGGCCAGTCAGGAGTGTGTGTGTGCATACACGTGTATTTAGACAATGTGATATGCTGACTTTTGAGTTTGTTGTCTTTGTTCTGGTGCCAGAATATATTTCCTATTCAGCTCTTACAGGCATGGAGAAGTGTTACGTGTTGTAAATAATCTAAGATGTAATGCAAGTTCAGTTTTCCCTCTGGGCTTTTTTCTTGATATTTTGATGTGATTGACCTTAACTATCTTGTAAGAATCAGCTTTTTTAGTGGTTGTGGTCTGTACCGAGCACCAGTAATAAGATACACATATGCCAGCTATCTTAGAAGTTAATTTCTAGTAAAAGAGAACTGTAATCTTAATATGAAAATAATGTGTCGTAGTCTACAGATTTTCTTTTCTCGTCCTGCATCATCCAGTATTTTGACGTCCTCGATAAGGACGTACTTTAAAAATACTGTGCATATTATAGTGTCAGGCAGATTCCTTTTCTCTTAATCATCATACTGTTTGTAGTCACAGCCTTGCTTTGCTTTGAGTTTTGCTTTTCTGCATATTAAGAATAACTTGTGTTTTAATGTTTTTATTACTAGCCATCATTGTAATATAACTTTTGTATATATTGGCTGAAAGTTTGGCCTTAGTGTTACACAATAAGATTGTTTCTGTGATTATTCAAGGCTTTTGCTATATTGAGTGCTGCTACACTGAAGGGTTTACTTTATTGTAAGTGCTCAGAGTGAAACATGAATGAATATTTAACATCGTTTTGATTAAAAAATGACTGACTTGTTCAAATTTACCAAAGCTGGAATTCAAAAGTCCTTTTGAATTTGACATATTTAATTCATATTAGAGTTAATATTACATTTCTAAAATTATAAAAGCGTATTGAAATAATTTTTCATGTAAACTTGACAATCTTGTCTTTTTTTCGTTAAACACAAGGCAAAGAGTAGAATTTGAAGTTGAAGTTTTGGTCTCAGGGTAAGAAGTCAGCTCTGAAGATTGTCACATGGAGGAAAAAAGTTGCTCTTAGTGAGCACTACTGGTCGTGATTTCATATAATTAAATGACCGGGGAAGGCAGAAATATTTAGAAGATGAGGAATCATAAAAAAGAATATATGACAAAGGCTAGAGTGAGAGTTCTTAATATGCCGTTAAAATTGATTTTAAGATTTAGGACATCTCTGTAGAAGGGAGTTGTATATTAGGCAAGTTAGTAAATCACATGTAATTGAAAAACATAATCTTGCTCAACACAACCAAGTCCAATGTTCTCTGAATTTATGATGTATTTTCTTTTTACTGCTGGGCAACAAACCAAATGTAGGAATAGATGTGGTTTTAAGGTGAATATATTAATATCATCAAATGAAGGAAACACAGCCCGCAAAGTTTAATGAGGAGGACCAAGACTCTTCAAAGACATATGTCGTTCTGTGGTTGGGTTTGAAAATGATCAGATGGAGGCATTTGTAGTTGCTGGCTGTGTGATATTTTTTCAATCTTTATCTGATTTATGTTGCCAAGTTTTGCCAGCAAGCAAGATTCCGAGACCAAATACATATCAGTTTGATGGTACTCTTCTGCATTTCGTAGCAGAATTATCATAGGTACAAATGCCTTGCACAGGGTGTTGTTACTGAACTTGGAATAGATTGAGTTTGAAATAGAGTGTGGATTGACCCTGGGATGGGCTGGACTGAGGGTATTCCTACATTCCAGTGAGAAGTGCCTCCTGAAGGAAAGGTTCCCAACACTTTGCATCCTGTACACGGATTTCACAACAGAAGCTTATTTAAAATTCTCCTGCATAAAGCAAAATAAACTTAACTTCCTTCATTGCCTGCAGCCACAAAGCAAAGACATCTTTTCCTGGTGATCCTCATGTGTAACAGGCTGAAGGCTTATTAGAGAAATCTGACTGAGGAGTTTAGAACTGTAGACACTTAAAAGTGCTAAATGTTTTTATATATCAGTCAAATACTTCTCTTTCTGTATGGAAACTGACTGAATAACTGAAAATCAGTGATTATGCACGAACTCTAAAGATGGTATTTGCAGTATAATTCTAAAAAAGCATTTGTCAAGCTTCACCATGGAAAAAGTCCAGAAATAGCTTTTTGCTTTCATTCATTCTTTTACTTCATTCACTCATTTCATTCATTCTTTTCTTCTTCCATCATAATAAATATGAATTTCAAGACAGTTCATGTTTAAATTATTCATGGATACCTTTTTACAATGCAGTGCATTTCATTTTCTGGTATGTGATTAGCAGGAAAACTAATAGCACTGCTGCTGAATGCTGTCAGATCATAAATAAGAAAAGTGATGGTTAGTAACCAAAGTCTTTATTATTTACTTACAGGTCGAGAATGCTGCACGTTTTCTTGTGTTTTCACAATAAATTTTGTCTACCTGCATCACACAGGCATTTCGTACTTGGAGAAAACACAAAAACTCAGAAATTAAGGGTGGTTTTAAATTGCCCCTCATGATTAGTTGGAATTAATAGGAGAGGTGAATTTAAAAGTATTGTGAAGTGTTTTATAAGCATATGGTTCATGACAGCTTGTTTGGAAGTTCTGTCTGGTTAAGTTATCTTATGGAAGCATTACTTTTAAAGTAAATCATCTTAATAACTCTTTGTATGTTTTAGAGTGCATCAAATCAGATTCAATTTTCACAGCTTATATATTCCATGGATCTTAACATTAATTACTGAAGCTACTCAACCGTTTTGTTTTGTGTTTTTCCAGTCTGACTTTAGACCATAATGAAATCTTTCTTTCCACAGTTTATGTGATTAGCTCTTAAGGATTGCAGCAGTGTGAAATCACTGCACCCTGAATACAGAGGAAGATGTTTTAAAGTATCGGTCAGTGAGTAGATGAGGAAACGATGTATTTCTAAGCTTGTGTTTTGGATGGTGGCTTGACACTCTGACACATTATTGTCCCCAAGGACCTAGTGAAAAAGAGCCGTATCTCTGCAGGCATGATCGTTGTTAACAGTTTTACTTAGTTGAGGTTGTGCTACAATACTGCTCTTCCCCCATATTTGAAATTCCAAGGCTGTCTTGGATGTTTGTTCAAAAACTAGTTTTAATGGGGAACTGTAAGGAAGTACTTTTGCTCTTTCTTCAACAAACAAACCCCTCATAGGCCCTCCGCAGGATCTTGTAGGTTCTATGGCTGTAAGCATGTGAATGTGGAGAGATCAGCAGGGTATAGGAAGATGTGCCCTTCAAAACAATTATGTTACTCTGGTCATTCATGCAAATAAAATATTCTTTAATTATTTCTTTTTACAGTTACAGTAGTCTGTCCATTATCATCACTAGAAAGACGAAACCAAGGGTGTTAGCCAGAAAATCTCAAGACTAAGCTGTTTGTAAAGTAGAGAATCACACTCTGATTCATAGGAAGAATGAAATTGAGAAGCAATCTGTAGTAAATAGATTTTACTAGGTAACCAACCTTTCTCATCCATTTAGAAAAACCTTCAGGTTTATTTTTATTTTTAAGATGCAAGAAAGGTGGGAACACTTCCATATCTTAACAGCTTGTGTGCGGACTGTTTTGGAGGATATTTTGGCAATGTCAAACAAGCAACATGCTGTAGTTACTGGGAAGTGTTAAGGGACTGGGGTAGTACATTGGAAAATCGGAATAACTTGATAGAATTAGGGCATCTGGCACACGAGTAATGTTCTCGCGTGTCAAAACATGCTATTGTGTGATATGTTTTGAATTGGCTGTTGTTTCTAATTCCTACAAAAGCCTTGGTTATTCTAAAATGAAAGAAAAAAACTTTTTGAGAAGGGATTTCAGACATAAGTGGAACAGTAGTGATTTCAGAGTAAAGATGCTAAGACTAAAGAGAGCACCCTAAAGTGCAAATAAATTAACAGAACTTCTTATGTAAAGATAGATAACTTGAGACGGCTTGGGTGGAGTGCCAGTGGTTGCTCCATATCAGATTTCAGAAAGAACTGGTAGCTGAAGATGCAGGTCTGGCATTTCAAACAAAGCAGTGAGAAGAGGTGGAGAGGGAAAATGGAGTAATAAATACTAATGGATTTGTAGCACCAGTTTCACCAACGTGAATCATTAGTGATTTTTGCTTAAAAAAGAGCAAGAGGAAAGCAGAGGAGGAGGAATAAATTGTTGAAATATGCTGATGGCTCAAAGATAAGCACCACAATGTCTCCAAAAAGAGATCTTGATACTACAGAGAATCATAGGATGGTTTGGGTCAGAAGGGACCTTCAAAGATGATCCCATGAGCAGGGACATCTAAGACACTAGACCAGGTTGCCCAAAGCCACATCCAACCTGACCTTGAACACTCCCAGTGACAGAGCTTCCACAGCTTCTCTGGGCAACCTGTTCCACTCTCTCACCACCGTCATTTTAAGAATTCCTTCCCAATGTCCAATCTAAACCTACCCTCTCTCACTTGAAAACCTTTGCCACTTGTCCTGTCACTATAGGTCTTGGTCTAAAGTCTCTCTCTGTATTTCTTACAGTCTGTTGATAATCTCAAGAATCAAAAGTACCGTAAATTAATAGGACGAAATGTAGTCCAGAAAGCAATGTTATCTGTTCTGAGACAAGTATCACAGAAATCTGCTGGAAATTCAGCTGTCTGAAAGGATTTGACTGTTACTCTGAGCTACCAGTGTAATGCAGCTATAGAGAAAGTTGTATGTGACCTTTGGCCAAGTCTCTAATGAAACCTCCCCTGGGATACTTACAGAAGACCACTTATAGTTGGGTTTATGTTATGGAGATACTACACTGAATAAAATTGGATCAATTCTCAGAAGTTGAGTAAATCTGGCAGGTGAGTTCTGTGTTCACTGCTTAGGCATGTAATACAGTGTTGCTTGCTTTGAGCTGCAGTATCTCTGAGACACGTAAATTTAGCAAAATCCAGAGTTGACTGATCTCAGGAATCCATCAGAGGACCAGGTCTCATGGAAGGGAAAAAATTTGCTGAAGTAGGGCAACTTTTGGTATAAGAGCATGCTGAATAGAAACTGTTAATAAATGCAGTCTAAAGACCATTAAGGTTTTCAACAGGATGTTATCACAGAAGTACTGGCGGAGAGGAAAGTACCAAATAATGGTGTTTAATTGGAATCAGAAAGGGGAAAAAGAAACAGGACATTGTGGTATGGTAGCAGGAAAACTAACACATTCGAGTTTGATTCAGGCACATGTGCCTAATACATATTATGTTGAGTGAGTGACTTTGTTTTCAATATTTCATTTGCCAAACTATTGTATTCTTAAAGCATCAAAAACCTCAGCTATGCATAGTTTACTTCTTTGTAGGAATATTGCATAGGAGATTTCAGTTAAGCCATAACAGGTAGTTGAGGAAGACCATAATGATGATAAATTGTTACACAGTTACACAAGGTACTTAATTTTCTAGGAATTGTTAGAAGTAAATTGAATAATAGATTAATTGAACATCCAAATTAAGAAATAAAAAGCTATCAAAATAATTATGATAATGGGTTGCATTTTCAGAAAGAGCTGTGAAGATAATTGTAAGGAAGGAGATTGAAAAGACAAAAAAGACGTCTTATAAAGCATTTGGTGAAAAGTGTCACAGAAACTGCAGACAAATAAATTTCTGTTACTTTGATGGACACAGAAGATAGCATTTGAATAAACATTTAGAAAAATATGATTCAGCTTGAGGACAATTACAAAAAGAAAATGGGGAAAAAAGATCAGAAGATGTATGTATTAACAAGAGCGGCAAGAAAGATGCTTTGATCAGGCAGGATTTTAATTACCCATCAATTAAACGAATTGTACAGTTAAGTGTGTAAAAAAAAAATCTGCTAATTGTGGTGGAAGCATATTCTGAATAGCCTAAGTAGGACAGGTTCAACATGTAATTGGTTTCGGCCTGTAAGCAAGAAGGGAGGCATTATTCCACAAGCATGTGCTGAGCTCTCTTTATCTGGCTTCTGACATTTTTCAGCTTCTATTTCACTTGAAGAATTAAAAAAAGCCTGTGCTTGGAACTGAATGCCATGGGTGTTGTAAATTAAAGCATTTTTTTCACTGACTACACTGTACTTTGGATCAGACTCTTTTTTACTTGTGCCATTTGACTGGGCTCTTACATCTGTGTAGAAGTGCAAATGTACTCTGCTGTAGTTTAAAGTTTGTACTTAATCAAGTTAAATGGAAAGATTTCCTTTTAATTTTTGTATTTTAGTAAAAGAACAATTTTCCAAGTATTTACAGATGTTCTTCCCCCAGTCCCATGTGTTTTGACTCATCGGTAAGGCCAGTGTGACCTCTTATCGGCAGCACTTCTGTGGGAAACAGGCATTGTAAGAGGAGGGATGTTGGTTTAATTTTCAGTGTTCATTCTGAAGTAGTCCTTTATTTTATCAAGGAAGCACAAGTGAATTAACGACTGTAAAGAACGTAAATCCTCTGCAATAAGCCTTGTAATACTGAAATTAATAGCTTCTAACTGTCAAAACCTCAGCAATACAAACACAAACCAGAACAGGCAGGTTTATATGAGGAAATATCAGCTTTGACTGAAGTCCTCTCTTCCATGTTCTTTCCTTTTCTCCTTTTTAGTCTCTCTCTCTAGAAGTTGGCAGCTAATCGTATATTTCTTAGCATAAAAGATTTTTTTTTCCATTTTATTTTTCTCCATTTTATGATATTTCTTCTCATTATCTCTTTGGTAAAACAATGTCAGAACTTGACTTGGTTTTACTTTTGGTTTTATTTTGTATCCCAGACCTTTACATTAAGCAATAATATATTTATTTTTAAGAAAGCTTCTTTTATGCCAGAAATAACGAATTTCATTTGATTAACTGGAATAAGTAATTGATTTGATTTTACAAAGGAAGCCAGTCAAACAGAAAATCTTTCCTGAGCTGTGATTCTGTTTATTTATACTGTGTACTCAGTAGTGAACTTAGACTTTTATTTTAGTAACTGTTTCCTATTAAGCAGAAATTCAAGTTCATTTTAAAAACATTTCTGATTACATTAGAAGAAGTTAGAGGAGAAGAGCTATTTTTTTTTGCATCTGTAGATATAAAAGAGGAGCTGAGTAAATGTTTTCTGTAGGATGGCTTTGTACAACAGGCCTTTCATTGAAAGCAACTCAAATTGTTTTTTGTTACTCATAGTTTGTGTAGTATCATATAAATTTGAGGATCAAGAATATCAGACATGTACAGAGCTTCAACAGGACTTTTATATCAAGGCCAGACACAAGAGTTGAAATGAGGAAGACTTTTTCTTAATTAAAAATATTAGTAGTGTATAGAAAGGGTAAAATGTCTCAGCAGTCTGGAATTGCAGAGAGATAAATAAATTGGTTGCCTCATGTGAAATCTTCAGGAAAGAAAAAAAGGCAGCAGCAGCAATCCTCCATAATTAAAAGAAGTGTTAAGGGATAATTACATTTCTGTGCTTTGATAAACAGTCAGCTTTCAGTTATCTGAGTGAATGGTGGGGTTGGGTTGTTGAAGCTAAAGGAAAAGGCCAGGTATTAGAAGTGTTGGAGACCATAAGTCTGAAACTCCAGGGCAGAAACGGGTGCCACCAACCCCAATTGGTTCTGGTTGGAAGTCTCTGAACAGTGCTCCCAGCTATGAGAGCGTTTAGCAAATTTGTTTTAGTGGGACATAAAGGCTCAGTCAGTTTTATTCTGCACCCAATCTCTAAGCTCCAGCTGGAGCACTGCTGAGTGTGGGGATCAGCAGCGCAGACCTGGCAGGGCTTCTTGGCTTGGGCTTTGCCTTACTCATAGCTTAGACCGGGAGACTGGGTAAAACACGGCTTTGCATGAGGCCGCTTGGATTCAGAGCCTTGTTTGAAATGAGATTTATTTGTAGCTCCTTCATTCTGCCCAGGAATTTAGGTCCGTGTGTGAACTCCCCAAAACGGGTGCTGCCTCCACAGGGACAAGTGTCTACTCTGTCCCTTCATAGCATTAAACTCCCAATAACTGCAACACCTCTTGATTTACTGACACAGTGTGCTGTTTTAGCCAGGACACTTAATTTTCTTCACAGCAGCTGTTAGGAGGCTGTTTTGGATTTGCCCTGATAGTACTGATAAGGTGGTTTTTAGCTGGTGCTGGGGAGTGCTTGCACCAATTCAAGGACTTTTTCGCATCTGATACTGCAACTGCATTCCCAACTTCCTCACTACAGGCAGTGTGGTGGTGCACACAGCTCAGACAGCTGACCCAAACTGACCGAAGGAGGATTTCATTTGGTAGAACATCATGCTCAGTTTATAAGCCGGGGGTGGGCCGGGGGGCTGTAGCTCGCTTGTTCCTTAATTCTCTTTCTCATTTGCTGGCTTGTTCATACAGCTCCTTTGCTAGTTTGCTTAGAATCATAGAATCATAGAATGGTTAGGGTTGGAAGGGACCTTAAAGCCCATCCAGTTCCAACCCCCCTGCCATGGGCAGGGATACCTTCCACTAGACCAG
>NW_010228714.1:28994-47256 GCF_000690775.1 Eurypyga helias
TACAATTTATGCGCATTACCCCTTGTCCTGTCACTCCAGGCCCTTGTAAAAAGTCCCCCCCAGCTTCCTTGTAGCCCTTCAGGTACTGGAAGGCTGCAATAAGGTCTCCCCGGAGCCTTCTCTTCTCCAGGCTGAACAAGCCCAGTTCTTGCAGCCTTTCAGCTTGTTGGTTAGCTCGTTTGTTCGTTAGTGAGTTGGTGGGTCTGTTGGCTTTGTAGGTCGTGCTGTCACTTGTGGGGCTCACTTGAACCCTTGTACGATCTCTCCCTGGGGCCGCTCGGACTCTGCCGCGATCGCTCTCGGGCTCCAGTGTCGGGCGCTCTAGCTCGGACTCTCACTACTCAGGACCTGCCTGTGTGTTGGTCAGTGGGCAGTCAGCAATTGTCATTTGTGTTTTATTTTAATTACAGGTTATTAGTAGCATTGTTTATGTCATTTGTTTTATTTTAATTACAGGTTATTATTAGCATTGTTAATGTTACTAATGTCACTATAATATCCCTTTATATTAAATTATTAAGTAATTCTTATCTCAATCCATGAGCTTCCCTGTCCTTTCCTCTGATTCTCCATTGACAGTGGAGGAGGGGGGGAGGTGGGTGAGCTGCGTGGTGCTTTATTGCTAGCCGAGGTTAAACCACGACACACACCTTATCCCATAAATGCTTCACTGCCGGAAAGAAAACACGCAGGTTTCTCTCACTAATGAAATAGCCGAATGGTGGTAGCGAAACAAAGAAAATGAAAAATGAGTGAGACACACAAACCTAAGTTTTCAGATTTGGATGAAAAGATCAGTGAACAGCTGTCAGTTGGAGTGAACATCCTGAACTTTGCCCGTTGAAGAGGCAAAATGACCTCTTCTGGTTTCCTAGCGACTATAATTTTGTATCACTTGCTGGAGCAACCAGTGAAATTTTGAACATCTGTTCCTAATGAAGGTATTAATCAGCAGTGTGCTCACTATTCATTATTTATGAACTATTTTTGTTAAACAGTTAAGCTGTATTTGAAGGAAATGATTTCTGTTCAGGGCTTCTTAAAAGTGTATTTGTATTGCATTGTCCGCTTATTGTTTTAATCTCATAACTTGAAATACACTTCTGTATGATATTTAATTCAGAAGTAGATTGCAGAAGGCGTCTCAATATAATTTTGTTTGGAGAGCCTGTTTTAAATTTACTGAGGTCCATCTGAGAACCTTGCTGTGAGGAATTTCGAGATTAAATTTATTTGTGACTCATTTGCAGCCTTTTTTTTTCTCATGTCAATATTGTTCTTTAGTTTAAATAGCTTATCTCAGTCCCTGATGCTTGTCTGTTTTTACTCTTGTTCTTTATTTTGTGCACTTTGAGACAGCAGTCGGGACTACCTCTCCTAGTCTCCTTGATAGCACAGGGGTTGGTTTTTTAGCCCACCCCAAAATTATCTCAGTAGCCTTTCTCTGTGTCTGTCGTAAAGTGTGTTTTTTCCTTTCTTACATCTGGATGAGATGCTTAGATCTCCAATAGCATTATTTCCTACACAGGTCCTTAATGATCTCTACCTTAATAGAGTAAATCTGTGCTTTCATTTTCATGACTATTGTCCTTTATTAATCACCAAAATTGTAGTAAATCTGTAGTATTTCAGACAACATGATGTAGGTTAGTGGAACCAATGTTGCATACTCACAAACATTAGTTTGAAGCAGGCAGTGCTGGAGTAAATCCATTTTATTAAACCTTCTGACTCATATAAAAGTTTATGTGTTAAGAGCAATGTGAATTTTGTTGATATCTGGTTTACAACATAGTGTTTAGCAAGTTGCTGCTGCCTCTCTAACGTATCTCTAACAGGATCTGGAACATTTAAGGTGAATAATAGTGTAAACATTCTGCATAAATACAAAACAACTAAACCACCAAAACTTTCAGAATTTAATTTTGATTAAATTTCAAGTTTCAGGTACTCAACACCATGACCAATAGGGTAGCAAAGCAGTACCAGGCCTTCTTTCTGTCAGAGATTAATGTGAGACTGTAAAGAAGCATCTGTAGCATTTCAAATGGAGTAGAGTTTTTCTGTTGATATGAAATTTCTGTGTTACTAGGTTTTCTTTTCCACTTAAATTCTTTCTTAGCAAACAGTAAGGCAGATGCTCCACATGACTCTGGGAGTCGTTTCTCTGAACAGCTGGAATGGTGTCATATTCGCCAGGTCTGTGACTTCCCCTGGCTGTGCTGCTGATGTTGGTATAGAAGATATTTTCTGAAGAAAAGGCTCCTTCCTGCTGTCATTTGCCCTGATGCTGAGAAAAATGTCCATTTGTGGCTGTAAACGCTGCACCTGGCTATCTGTTTGGTAAGAATTGGATTGATGCCTGCAGCTTGATCACTAAATGGTGAGATAGATAACAGGTTTTTTCCCTATTATCTAGGCTTGTATTCTGAGTGACAAAGTGACATTTGTCTGTCCAGGTGACTTGTATTGTCCTTTTCAGTGTAGAATCAAAGACGTGTTTCTTGTAGCATCCGTTGCTGTTGCTAGTGGGAAATTCAACAATTGTTAGGAAACCCAGATATACAGATGAATTTCATGTCTAGATTAGTTTGCATTACACAGTAATTACAGTTTTTGACACGCAAAAATTTGTGCATGAGCAAATTCTTGAAAAGCAAAACGTATGTAGTGTCTGTGACAAGGTGTTGGCTCTGTGAAGAGAGGCTGCCCTTTGCCAGCCCCAGCCAGCTTCAGCCCCCCCAAGACACAGCTGAGCCCCAGGTCGAGTCTGTTTTCGCCTGTGGCAGTGACTGGTAAGCCATCTCCATGTATTTACCTTGATCCTTGAGCTTTTTTGTCCTTTCTTTTTCTCCTGTCCTGTTGTGGAGGGGGAGTGAGCGAGCGGCTGGGTGGGCACCTGGCAGCTGACCAAGGTCAACCCACCACAGATAGTTACTTCAATATCTGGGTATTCCCTTTCAACTACTGTCTTTTGGGGAGGTTGTAATGTGGTCCGTGCGGTTCCTTGGAGCTGGTAATACTCAGAAATCTCTGCAAAAGCAATAGATACTACACACAGGTCAAAATTATGCTGGAATGACACAAGGCAAGGATGAAGATGACATAATGCAGGATTATTTGCTTGTGAGAAATTGTTTTGGCTCTCTAGCTGTTAGAGCGCATAGTTTTGGTAAAGGAGGTCTGTTCAGAAAGCTGTGCAAAATTCAGTCAAGTAAAAATGAACAGAGGCAAAGCAGGACCGTGACATGGAGCGATACACGCCTGATAGAGGAGGAGGCATCTTGTACTGGAGGTTGGTGATGGTAATCTGGAAGCTGTTCTTCAAAAGGCATAGTGGCAGACAGTGAATTTCTTCTGTTACTTTGAGAGCATGAAAAAACCCAACTATGTGATCATCAGGCAGAGCTAACCTTCACAGGTTTCCTTCTGTTCTTGTAATAGGTTGCTTCTTAGGCAATGTATTGTGAGACAAGAACAACTCTGACACACTGTATAGCATCATTTGTAATCCTTCTTGTTCTTTATTTAAAGTATCTTTTGTCTTGCATTGACTCTGGCAACTTGGTAATAATCCAATAGTGTTACCTAATTTATGTAAATTACCACAGATGACGTTTACCTCTGTCTTTCATCTGGAGTTCCAGTCTGTGGAGCTGTTCATTTGCCATACAGCATGCCATAATAATCAGCAACCTTTAGTCAAATTAAGTTGGATAGTTCGATGATACCAACTCAGCAGAAAATTGTTCCGTGTCTAAATTTAAAGATGAAGGGACCAAAGCACTACAGGAAACCAGAGATTTCGTTTAGTCCAGGAACTGCATTTTATTCAGATTTTGTTGTCTGTAGATACTGACTAAAATGTTGCTTGATTGGATTTTTGAAGTAGGTTAGGTTGGCTCTGCCTTCAGTTACGTCATGTTGCAGCTTACTCTTCTAATTAGAAACACTCTGTATTCTGTATGGGATAGTGGGTGTTTCTCAGTTGCACATTCCAAATGGGACCCTTGATTATTCATGTATTTTCATTTTTCATGAAAGTTCACGCTAACAACATGCATATTCCCAGTACGCCAATCTTTTGGATATTTTTGGATAGTACTGTTGGGTAGTACTATTTCTACCCACACTTGCAGTAATAAGTCTTTGAAGTACCTTTGGGACAAACTGAAACACTGTAGTGATGACTCCTGTGCTTTTCCTGACACGCTAAAACCTGGAGAGGAGGCTACATGAAGGGTGTTTCTGAGCTCTGAGGTAACACTGAAGAAATAAGAGATAGAAGTGCAGGTTCACATATTTTCAGTGCTGAAGTGGAATTGCCCTGAGCATTTCTCAAGAAATTAAATCTGAGTACATGGTATCTGGCAATTAATAGCAAATTAAAACTATCTTCATAAGCAGTGATTAGACAGTCTTTAATTGTCATTACTTAATATTCTGATGGCAAATTGAATTTATTAGAGTTTGCAAACACTGAAATAAACACAAGTAAATATTTTGTTCAGTAAAATTTTGCTCATATGTAATAATATCTAGATGAAAAATCATTTGGGATTCCTTCTATTTTGAAACAGGAATTAAAATGAATCCGAGTCATCTTGCTATTCATTAAGTAGCTCACTCCTGCTCCATCATACATAGTAAATGATATGATGGGAAGACTCATCATTTGTTAGTGAAATTTGAATATCAGCAAGTAAGTTAATAGATACAAATAAAAAGCAAGCTAATGTCAGCTTTGAACTTTCTAAAGCTCTATGAGGAAGGTCAGGATTGGACACCTTTTTATTGCCTGAGAACGTGAAAGTTGTGGACATCGACCTGTAGAGCTGTTTCCTCATTTTTCCATTCCCATACCCCATTCAAACTAGTATATATGTAGGCAAGAATATAGACTGTTTAGTTTCTTGTGCTTACCAATAAAACTGAGTGGTTTTTCAAACGATCAGAAACACTCAGTTTATCACATATCACAAACAGCTGCGTATTTCTTCCTTTCAACCCCTGTTAGCAGAGAAACCTCATTATGGAAGGTCAAGGCATTATAAATAGATATACATTGATTGCCACCACCAAAAATCCAGAGTCCAGCCCACCCGAGAAGCTCCACCTGAGATCGCTACACCAGTTCTGAGGGTGACTGTCTTAGAGTTCTGTGGGAAAACCTGGGAAGTTAAAAGGATGATGCTGTCAGCAGAAATTTATCTTTCTTTCTCCTCTCTTCCTATGCTCTTCTTTTCAATCTCTTGTGTGTGGAGGTCTCGTACTGAAGCCAAATCATGTTTGTGATTCTGAAGATGTGTGGATTAAAATATTGTAGGCTCTGTTGGATGCCTGAAAGCACCGACGACACTAGGAAATTCATACTTTACCCTGGTAATTGTTGGAAAATATGAGCCCTTGATAGGTAGGCAATTAAAAGTGTGACATTCTGTTTAACATATCACACAACATATGGCATGTTAGTAGCAAATTCTCTAATTTAAAATGAAAAAAGTTTATACTTCTGCATATTAGCAATTTTTGCAGGGAATGAAAATTTGCCATTTGTCTGAATGTCAGAAGAGAAAAAGCCATCCTTAGTTATTTTGGTAATCTAAATTTGGTTTGTGTTTGATAAAATTTTTGTTCTCTAACAATAAACAAATATGAAAGAGGAAAACACATAATATAGTTAAATGTGCCCTTAGTTCCAACTAATCAAAACTGTGCCTTTTATTGAAAAAAAAAATTACTTACCTTACCACATCTGCTTTAATTCCAACAAGTTAAAATGCAGAAGGAAAAATATAATTGAAGAACCACAGGGGAAAAAAAAGTAAAGGCAAAGGACCGTGAGTGGAATTCATTGATGGGCAATCAGATGGTTTTGTTAATTGAAAACATAGAATGGATCCATGGACAGATGATCCTGTCTTTAACAGCCTCAGTGGTTTGAAGGCTTGAGATATACCCTCTGGTCTTTCAGTTCGTATTCTCTGATCACTTTTTTTTCTTTTAATGTGGGATGTTTTCAGCTGTTTTGGAATGACATTTTTATGTTTATACCAAGGTGCTGCAAGAAATACTCTTCTGTTAGAGTCTGAAGTCTTGCTTGTATGTGCCTAGGGCTTACTAATACTTAGAGTATGTACTAGCCTATTTATATGGCTAAATGTAGGCATGGTTCATTGAAGTTCTTCATCGAGAGGGTGGTGAGGCACTGGAACACGTTCCCCAGAGAAGCCGTGGATGCCCCCTGGGCAGGCTAGATGAGGCTTGGAGCAACCTGGTCTAGTGGAAGGTGTGCCTGCCCATGGCAGGGGGGTTGGAACTGGATGGTCTTTAAGGTCCCTTCCAACCCAAACCATTCTATGATTCTGTGGCTTGGCAGTCCAGGCTAAGGAGGGAGTAAGTACACTACATCTGAAAATGAAATAGTTTCCTTTCACAGTGGATATGCAGGGTTACTGTCTGTCCTTATATACAATGAGTCTTGGAGGGGATTGCATTTCATTGATTGACTGCACGTGCACCACAGTTTTTATCAGTGAAGTTAAAAAGCCTTTGAATGCCTCAGACAAGTTTTTGTTAACAGAGTACTCGTCAAAATTGTTATTTCTAATATTTGTAAATAGTGAATTTATTTCATATTTAGCAGATAATATTTACCTTCTTCATCAAAATTTCTGACGTTCTAGACAGTCTCTCACTGTTGCTATGTTAGGCTAACTCATCACTTCAAGAATGTGCCATATTTCTTCTTTAATTTACATGTTGTCTCTGGTCTTTTTCATATGGCATAGTATTTGTGAGACATCAGTCTAATGGTATATTTGCCAATGTGTCTCGAAGTGACCTCCTAATACTGGCTGCTTAAGTGTTTATCCTGAAATGGTAAGTAGGATTCCTGTTCTGCTTGTCTCCTTGTCGTCCCCTCCTTTGTCACCCTCCTGCTTCGGTCTCCGAGAGTGACTCTTACTGCAATGTGGCTGAGCGCTGCAGAGTCACAGCCTAGTCTTGTGAGAATTTGCATCCCTGTCTTAAACTGGGCAGGAAAGGAATTTTTTTCTGCTCTAGTCAGATAACTGATAATTTATTATGCTCAAGTACTGACATCAGTTTTGTTGTGACTTTGTACTTCATTCTGACATTGCATTATACAGTCAATTTGGCATTGAACTGGAGAAAATGAGAATACTAGGAAGCTGATTCCTCAAACTATTAATTTTATATCAAAGACAGCTCTCCAGAATGTTGCATGGGGAGGAGGGAGGGTTTTTTTTTCATTCTGCTTTCCTCGCCAAATTACATAGTTACTTTGAAATCTTAAATCGAGTAAATGTAAAATCAGTTTGCGCTACAAAGCCTGAGGTTTGGTATTGGTTGTTCCTGTTGTGTGTTGTAGGCACTAATCCTTTTAATGAAGAGCTTTTAGCATTGAAGGGATGCTATTTATAGCAAAGCCATTAGAGCATAAAGCTCCTCATTGCTATTCTGCAGCATGTAGCTGTAATGTTTGTCAGTGGAGAGAAGATATTTTTAGCTGCAGCATTGAAAACTGAGGCTGAAAGGTCAAGAATCCTCACGGGGATATGTTCTGCTACATCAGTGCTATCACACAGCTGCTGTTTACTCTCTTATCGTTCTTCAGTAATAAGAAGATTTCTTTATTGTGACACTAAAGGTATAAAGCATCAAAAGGATTTTGTGCATGAAATGAATACTCAGGAAAGGATGATGTATCCAATCACATTAAATGTTCTCCTTCTCTTTAAGTGAATGATTTTATTTTCCCAAAGACTATCTCAGTAGCTATTCGTCAAAAGATTCATTCTAGGAAAGTTTTTTATTAAAGAGGATAAGACCTAATGCAAGCAAAAGGCAATCTGCTGAAATAGTGGAGAATTTTAAGTACATGCTATTCTGCCTGACATCTACACCATTCATTTTCTTAGCAGCGTACTGCATGAACAGAAGACATAATATCAGCGTGGAGTTGGCCCAAAAAAAAAAAAAGAAAAGCCTGGAGAATTCTGTTGGTAATTTGAGGAACAGAACTGTGGGTGTTGGTGATTATATGTGCTACAGGACAGCTCGTAGCACACTGCATAGGTTCTCAGCAAGCACAAAAAGATCATGTGGTCCTATTGAAAAGGGATATGATAGATGATATGTAAAAGCGAGAGGGGAGAAGGGGGGGGAAAAAGGGATAATTATAGGAATACAAGGCTGCATATATTAGCTGAGTGTGGAATGTGGAGGCTTCAGAGAGTTTTCTAATATCTTCATATAAAAATCAGGGGGAAAAGAGATTAATTGCCATATTGAGAAAATTAGGGATGTACTATCAAAGGAAAGGCAGAAAAGAAATGGCCGTTGATAGATGGCTTATAAAAATTTTTTTCACAGGGTATAAATCTGGAATTTGTGCTGCTTGGGGAGACACAGGCACTATCATATTTTAATAATAATAAGCTGCTATATAACCATTTTTATCCAGCAAACATTATGTAGCATAGGAAAAGTATGAGTAAAATAATACATTGATAGGTACACTTTGTTCTCAGGTTATAATGGAATTAATTGCACTTCTCTTAAGAATTTCTTCGCCGTCTTGATGCTGGAGGTTGTTCTTATCTTCTGACACACGGAGTCCATTATCACATACCTTTTAAAACAGGTTCCTTCATATCAAGTAATTATTTTAATTTTACTTTTTCTGTACCCAAACCAGTTTTTAATACTATCTTTTCCAAGCTTTCTCTGTGGGCAGCATTTGACTTAGTCCATGTGGTTACCACTGTTACGCTGTTCTGTCTGCTAGAATCGTGCCAGGCAGCAGCACAGAGTCGGCACACATTAATAGGCAGCTCCTGCGCTCAGAATCTCATGCATAAATAAACCAACAATTGAAGGATTGTCAAAAAAGAATTGAAAAATCTGAAGATATCTCTATTCTGTAATTATTTTCTTTTGTAATTGAATGAGATTTAGGTAAATGGGCATTTGCTGAAGAGAATGGCAGAGGGAGGCTATGGTCAAAGGGAGGGTATAGCTTCATGAAAACGCAAAACATTAATGACTAGTTCCTATCAAAACCGACAGATGTTGCTTAGTGCCATTATCTCTCATCTCTCTATCTTATATGAAAGAAATTTATGCATTTCTGGCTTTGTCAGTTAATGGCACAGTGACTCAATTCAACTCATTAAAGTGGCAGGAAAAAAACCCAGAAAAGAAGTAGGTTTGGGGGGTGGGGGGGTGTCAGGTTAAGAGTTTAAATCAGTGTGACTTGTAACAGGGGTGGTGGGTGCTGGGACGAAGAAGAGAAGGCTCCAGGGACACCTTATAGCATCCTTCCAGGATTCTATGATTCTTCCTATAACTTCTAGACTACAGAAGGAATGAGGAGAGATGTGATAAGAAAATTATGTGAACTCATGATCCATGATCATAGAGTCATTCAAGTGTTTGGGTTGGAAGGGACCTTAAAGATTATCCAGTTCCAACCCCCCTGCCATGGGCAGGGACACCTTCCACTAGACCAGGTTGCTCCAAGCCTCATCCAGCCTGGCCTTGAACACTTCCAGGGATGCAGCATCCACAGCTTCTCTGGGCAACCTGTTCCAGTGCTTCACCACCCTCTCCAGGAAGAACTTCCTCCTGATATCTAATCTAAACCTCCCCACTTTCAATTTAAACCCGTTACCCCTTGTCCTGTCACTACAGGCCCTTGTAAAAAGTCCCCCCCAGCTTCCTTGTAGCCCCTTCAGGTACTGGAAGGCTGCAATAAGGTCTCCCCGGAGCCTTCTTTTCACCAGTCTCAAGCCTTTTTCCACCCACCCTGTACTTATGATTGGGATTTTTCCAACACATGTGCAGGGCCTTGCACTTGGCCTTGTGCCTTGTTGAATTCCATGAGGTTGGCACAGGCCCTCCTCTGAAGCCTGTCCAGGTCCCTCTGGATGGCATCCCTTCCCTCCGGCACGTCGACCACACCACACAGCTTGATGTCACTGGCAAACTTGCTGAGGGTGCACTCGATCATAGAATCACAGATCCCACCATCCATGTCATTGACAAAAAGGTTGAACAGTATCTGTAACAATACCGACCCCTGAAGAACGCCCCTCATCACTGCTCTCAACTTGGAGGCATTGGACATGGAGCCATTGACCACAACTGGTCTGTCACGATTTTGCAGATATGATGGATAGTGGCTTAGCGACCTCATCTCCCCCAGGACCTGCAGGTGTCAGATCCCGTCGACTTGTTCACCTTCGGACTCCTTGATGGCGCAAAGCTCATCTCCCAGAATGGGCAGTTCATTCTCCCAGTCACTGCCTTTGCCTTCTGCGACTTGGGTGGTGTGGCTTGAGCGCTTGTCAGTGAAGACTGAGGCAGAACAGTCATTCAGCTTCCTCCACAACCTGGTAACCAGGTGTCCCGTTTCTTTCTGGCAAGGGCCCACGTTTTCCCTACTCTTCCTTTTATCACCAAAATACCTGTATAATAAGCTTTTCTGGTTGCCCTTGATGTCTCTGGAAAGATTTAATTCAATCTGAACTGCAAATTAATAAGTTGTTTGCTTGTAGCTTTCATAACCTGCAGAAGTAGTCAAAGTGTATGTGGGAAGAAAAAAGGTAAATTCTAGGTAACAGGGTGATAAAATAGTGTTTAAGTCGACTGTTGATGTTTTGTGTGAAAATGCCTGTGATTTTGCTCTTCAAGCTACTAGAGTATTATGAAAATCCTGATGTTTGCTGTAATTTTCTTCAACTTCCCTAGTTATACTTGATGATTTTCATGCTTGCTAGTCCTGTGAAATCCCATGTAGGTTTGCTGTCTGTGCTACCTTCTCTCTTGCTTTCTTAGACTATTTAATGCTTATTTGGGCTTAGACCATATTTAATTAGTGTAACGGTGGTGTCTTTGTTGTAATTTTGCAATCCCTATGACGTCTTTTTTTTTTTAGTCCCTTTTTTTATTTAGCTGTTCACATACTACCTTATTTGCTTTATTAGCCAAGCGTTCTTGTAGAAACAAAGGGTTTTTTACTGTCTGTGGCTTTGGTTAGTATAAACAAAGGCAGGTCTTTTGGCATCTAATGAGCTAATGTTCACTTATTGGCATGAAGTTGAGCACTGGTAAATTTTTATATCTGTTGATATTCAACTTTGCTGTAAATTTGTAAAATTCAATGCAAGTCGGTTACGGAACTACTTTGTTTTCATTAAATTCTCCCCTGGATCGCTTACATGTGCAGATATAAGTTAAAAATAATTGCAGAGTAGGCATGCCTGCCTTTATTGATACAGATACGGTGAACGTGCAGCAATTGACAGTTGCCTTTTACTGGTTTCATATTTTCACTTTAAATACACAGTTTCCGTAAGAGAGTGGAAATGTCAATGCTGTATCTGTAGTTAAGACAAAAATACTTGCCTGTAATTGCTGTTCTCTGAAAATGTTTTTGTGAGAGGTTTTATCTGTTCTCCTTTCTGCTGTTTCTGGAACTTGTATGTTCTTTTCTTGATTTTTTTTTAAACAAGAGGAATTTTTATCTTACTGGTGGTTTTTTTCTTTTTTTTTTTTTTTTGAGATTCATTGTGTGGTTGTTTCTAATATGAAACTTGGTAAATTTTATGAAATATGGAAATGTGAACTGGTTTTGTCCCCATGTACTCATGTTGCATTTTGTAGTGATGCCCCGGCATGTTTGACGGCCCTGCAAGTCCTTTTATTTGCAGTCTGTCATCACAAAATCTTTTTGGCTCCCTGTTACTATATAAAAGGATTAACGGTTTCTGACACAGCTGAAGTTTCAGCTTAGGAATCTCAGTTTAAATCTCCTTGCAACAACTGAAATACCAAGGGTTGTTATTAGAGAAAGATTGAGTCACTCTGGGAGATATGCGGAGACCTGTGCAAAACTCTTTGTACATCAGAGAATCTCCTCATTTCAACTGCACTTTTCTGGTGGTACAGAGCAGTATCTGGAGTGTTCAGTTTATCTACTTCAGCTAATCTGTGACTTCAGTTTATTGTATATATAAAGCCTGTGCTGTAGATCCAGTTCAAATTAAAATGAAGTACTAGGTCTTAGCGTTTCACTCAGCAGTTGTTTGCTGGTAGCAATGCTGAGAACGCTTTTTCAAATAAAGCTTCAGGTGGTGGCTAACATTTTAATTGTCCTGTCCTTTAGATTTGCTCATTTCAGGAGTTTAGTTGATGCTAAATGCTGTCTGTGTAACACAAAGCTAGGATGACTTGTGATTCCAGTGCTGTTTGTTAAGTGGATGCATTTTATATGTAACTAGTGGCTCGCTGCTAGTGAATGGTAACCACTGACATGTTTTATTGTCTGTTTAAAGCTCTCATGAATCTCTGAAAGACTCATTAGACACATTTTGGCTGTGGTTTCCTGCTTGTGATTGGGTGCCATTCAAGATTTGTGAGGAATTAAGACCTATAGGTAGCCTTTTCTGACTGCATCTGTTTCTATAGAGCGTTTCAGTGTTTGAGACCCAGTGGAATTTTTGTTAACAAAATCTAAATTGGGATACGTAAGGGTAAAAACATTTCTGGGTATAAACTTGGTTGTTCTTGCTGTCAATTAAATGACTAGGTCTTGGTGTAAATTCTTCCTCTTTGTTCAAGATTCTTAGCTTTGTGCTGTTGACATGCTGGAAAGAAGAATATAGACGGGTTGGAGTGAGTCCAGAGGAGACCACGAAGATGCTCAGAGGGCTGGAGCCCCTCTGCTGTGATGAAAGGCTGAGAGAGTTGGGTTTGTTCAGCCTGGAGAAGAGAAGGCTCTGGGGAGACCTGATTGCAGCTTTCCAGTATCTGAAGGGGCTACAAGGAAGCTGGGGAGGGCTTTTTACAAGGGCCGGTAGTGACAGGACAAGGGGGAACGGGTTTAAATGGAAAGTGGGGAGGGTTAGATTAGATATCAGGAAGAAGTTCTTCCTGGAGAGGGTGGTGAAGCACTGGAACAGGTTGTCCAGAGAAGCTGTGGATGCCCCATCCCTGGAAGTGTTCAAGGCCAGGCTGGATGAGGCTTAGAGCAACCTGGTCTAGTGGAAGGTGTCCCTGCCCATGGCAGGGGGTTGGAACTGGATGATCTTTAAGGTCCCTTCAAACCCAAACCATTCTGTGATTCTGTGATAAGATGTGATAAAAGACACTGTACTGTTGCCTGCCCACATCTCTGATTCATTCGCCACATAAATACAGGCTTGTTCCATACAGAGGTCTAAGTAACTATGTAGAAATGTGTATTTGTTTTGTTAATTCACATAATTTTTCTGTGTTATTTTGAACACGAAGACAGATAAATAAGCCAAGACTTTATCAGGAAAAATCATGTTTCTGCCAAATTACATTACAGTAGGCCAAAAAAATTTACAAAACATTCCTCAACACTTCTGAAGGGAATACCTGAACTTGTCCATGCAACTTCTAAAATAATCAGTTTGTTCCTAGGGAGTACAAGTTGAAAGAATAATTTTGCATTTCACCCAATAACTCTGAGTCTAGGAACTGATTTTTTAAAAACCTGGAAGGAGACTGTAGGTATGATGTGGAGTAGTCAAAGACTATGAAAATGTCTAATTTGGTCATCATGCATTGCATATCAGAACAAAGTAAAATACAGGCTGGGAACATGACTGCGTAAGCAGATAGCCTCTTTGATAGCTCAAGTTTCTAACTAGTTCTTGGAAGAAAATGTTACAAAATTCTCCTGCAGAACTGTTTGAGCTCCTCTTTTGTACTGTGTGTATCTGGAAAAAACCAGATAATTATCAGTCTGGGCAACTGCATCGCTGACCAAGGCTCCAGTGGCGTTTTAATAAATGAAATGAGCAAACCTACTAAAACTGCAGAAGCAAATCCTATATTCACCATTTTATCTGGTTCCTTCCCTGAACTCCTTCTCCCACATCAGCTTTCCAGCTGAGCTTGTGCTAATATGCTCTCCAGCATCTCCATTTTTCTTAACTTGTTTTGTCTTCCTGAGCTGAAAGAGCTCAAGTCTTGCTGCTCCTGTTCTCTCTCAGGGTTCGTGGAATGGCATGGAAGATCTCTTCCCTTCTGGCTCCACGTTGTAAGTCCTGAAACAGATGGGTATCTTTCTCTGAGGGCAGGATGAACTGACTTTTCTCTTCTGGCCAACGTAATGTTTATAAGCCTGGAAGCTGATGATTTTTTTCCTTTTTTTTTTCCAAAAACACAAACCTTGGAGAGCTTGGTCCTGGAGAATCGTATACCTCTAGGTAAAAAGTTTGTTGTAACTTTTAAATTGTCCAACTGCACTGGTATGAGAAGATAGTTGTTTTCAGTCTGTTGCTTACCTCTTGTGAATTTATGATGCTATTTTTCTGAGAACACTGAAATGTTTCTTATCATCAGTGAGCGAATCATATCCCTGTGAGAAGCATAATGTGCATATTGCATATAGACTGAGGAAAGATCATTACTTTGCCTCAGGCTACAAAATAAGGCAATAATGTGGTGGGAAGCTCAGTCTCCCATTCCTCCTGGTTTAACCAGTGAATGACTCATGATGCTGGCTTAAAATGCACTAGGAGTGAATGCTGGTGAATAAAGCTTTGAAAATGATTGGTCAGAACAAAGTCTCCTACTCAGTGTTTAATAACCTGTGACTTTCACACCACTTTTGAAATTAAACTAAACTATGAGGGTGTATTTTGCTTCTGGCAATATCCCTGATTAATAAGCAAAGCAAATGTTTTTCTACACTGAATTGCTTTCAGTATCTTTATTTACACATCAGTGTGTCAGAGTAGCCCTTTTGATTGTGATTTGGCTGTATAGCAAATCCTTTTTTGTTACTCCCTTCAGCTGCCACTGCTTTGACCATGAGGTGGCATTAGGCTTATGCCCTTCTGAACCTGAAGGCTTCCAGAAATCCGCCTCAGCATCGCAACATTTCTGTCCAAGGACCTTCCTCATCCTGGAATTGTAAGAAACCACCTCTAGGAAGAGGTTTTACTTTTAATTCCAGGTGGAGCATCCACAAATCACAAGTTTTTTCCAAGCCCAGTTCAGTGTCAAGGTTTGAAGAACTTTAGATGGGATGGCAAATTCCTAGTCTCCTCCTCATCCTGCTTTCCATCTCCTTCCACTTTTAATTGCCCTAAGATGAGGGCTGCTACAACGGAGTACTTGTGCATTCCCCTCTTCCTGTGTTTGGTGCTGGTGTTTGTGTAGGTGCCTGGAACGCCAAATTAAGGAGTTGTCTCTGAAAACAGCTTTCTCTCCTCACTGACAACTCTTTTTCTAGATTATTTCCTCAATTACTTAGTGCAGTTTTACTACCTAATTTGTTCCACCTTTGCCTTTCTTTAGACTTCCCTGTGCTGATTTAAGACACCAGTCTGACAGAAGACAAAACTGGTGGGAAACACAGATTGTTTTCTGTAGTGTCAGCGATTTGAATGGCTGGTGGGAAGATTGACTTGATTGCTTTGAGAATTCCAATGGAATCTCCTTCATCCCTACCCAACCTTTATGCGATCCTCATTAAAAATTGTGTCTTATGACCAATGCCTTCTCTCTGGCCTTCAGTGCACCAACCTCCACTGCTGGAGTACTTTGTAATCCAAGGCTGGTTCTGTGCACATGGAACCCCATTGCAGAATATCTTTTGGTGCGTATACCTAGTCAGCTAGATATTTGAAAATACAAAACTCTTAAGAAGTGATTGCCCACTTCTAACCAGAATTTGCAAATTATTGATGAATTTTCATTTTTTTTCCCAGTTATATGACTAAACTCAAGGGGAAACAGGGTAATCATAAATGAAAATAAGCAAATAATAACTGAATAATCACAAATATAACTGACAAAGTGATATTACTTATGCTTAGATGGTGGTTTATCTTAAAACCTACCATTAGACCAGCAGCTGAAGTGAAGGCAGGTGTTTCTGCTTTGTCCCATAGGGCTCTAAATACAAAATTGGAGTAAAATTTGATACTCGATCTGGGAGAACATGGAGGTTTATATAGTAGTTATTTGTGTACAAAGTTTGTTTTGAATGACAGATGGAAACACTTTTTTCAGTATTTGTACTGTTTCTAGTTTCTTCTATATGTTGTGTAGAGACTGGACTGTAGCATCTTTCATTTAGCAGTCACTGCATATTTGGGAACAAATATTTACAGGATTAAAGTAAAATGAAAAATGCCATGTTTTAAAATTTTACTAGATATTTTAAAAGAATGAAATCACTTCTAGTGAAGTGGATTGAGAAAGAAGAAGTAAATCTATGACAAATCTTGAAGTTCCAGATCTCAGAATGTCTGCTTTCATCTTCCACCTTTACTGTAAATTTATTGTGATACCTTGGATAAGTTGGGGGTTGTTTTTTGTTTTTCTTGAAAGGAATATTGTGAGTGAGCAATGAAAATTTTAAAGAAATTGAAAAGCATTAAACAGTACAGTATGGAATCATTACAGTGTAGTTGGACTGAACCTATGCCATCATGTGGTCCAGACACCCCCTCAAAGCAGGGCCAATCTTAATATTTAATGGAAATGCCAAGTCAGGCCAGGTGTGAGAGGTATCGTCATGGTTTTGCAGCTTCCCAAGGTCAACCCATGAGTTAGAAACAGCTTTGACTGCAGGTTTCCACCCGAACTCTGTCTCTCTAAATATCTGCAACGTCCTCTTAGGTGCACTGTAATTTTTCTTCAGAATTTAAGGTGAGATGAAGGACATAGGATTATGATGAGGAAAGGGAAAATAAGTTGTGAAATTCAAATAGCTTTACTAGAATGGGAACCCTGAATCTGTTGTTATCTGTTAAGATGCTAACAAGATAAAAGATTAACACAGAAAACCTTGTTGGGAGATAACTCGCTTCTCCTCGTGTCATCTTTTCTTTTAAAAGAATATGTATTTAAATTTTTGACTAGTGGTTTAGCTTCTCAGCATTTCATTTCATCTGGTTAAAGTATATGGCATCGTCTTTGTTTGAAATGTGGTAACATGATCTTTCTTTTCTAAAAAAACCAAACCAACCCCAAATCCAAATCAGCATGTATTTGTATTCAGTGCTTATCCTACTGATCAGACAGTTACTGATCAGTAACCCATCCGGTTACTTTGTTCAGCCGAGAATCTGATTCTGTGGGGTTAAAACGGGTTAAAACATGTAAAGTTGTTTGTCATTACTAAATGTAGTTCTATAGCTGTTATGCTATGCCTAAGGTTTCCAGTACTAACTCCTAGGTTTCATGATTTTTATGTGAGCTATGACAAAGTGTAGTAGCTTTTTATGTATTTTAATTCACATTTTTCTGGAACAGCCTGAGAAGGTTTCCTGTCAGGATCTCCATCTTTGAGATTTTAATGATTTTTCTCCAACATTTCTTCAGGGAGTCAGTTCTTTTCTGGAAGCTTGTTGCCAAGCTAACTTCATTATACTGTTATTATTTAGTGGGGGTTTTTTTCCACTGAAAAACATCAGAACTTCTAAGAACTTAATCTTGTGAGAATGATTGACCTTTCATGATATTGAAAACCCACACATTTTCCTTGGAAAGATGGTTATATTTTATCTGTAGGACTTCAGTCTGGAAAAACCTGGAGAACTGCTTGAAAAGAACTCTTCCAGCTACATTTCTGTACTGATGCCTAAAATAAAATTGGTAATAATTACCAATGCCTCTTCGCATGGCTTAATAATAGAACCTATGCTAGAACATCCTATCAGCTGAGGATTTCATATATCATTTCATGAGAGAAAACGCACATGGAATTTTAACAGCCTCCGGCCTTGTCAAAACAGTCAATTTTTATAATTTCAATTTTCTATTGAAGACAGCAGTTCATTTGCTTCAGCATTAGCATTATATGGATCACTGACTTAAAGACACTGCTGACTATTATTCTGAACCAGCGTGCACTCGACCTCTTAGCTGTTAGCTAGACTCAAGTGCATGAAGGTGTAGGAAGAGGGCTTTTGGCTCCCAAGTATGTACCTGCTTTTAGATTTTTCTGCAAAAATAATTTTGGAATAATTTATGCCCACCTTGTCCAGAAGTATACTTCTTTTTGGTGTACGTCAAGTGAAAACAAAGCATGAGACTAATGATTTGATCTCCTTGGAAAAATAGGATTGTACCACATAATGAATTCTGGGTGAACAGTTATTACTGCTGTTAGTATTACCTGTGGTTGTCAGATTACAGCACAATTTTCTATTTCTTCTAGCTAAAATCCAAGTGACCAAGGGAAAGA